>NW_015542376.1:586696-615469 GCF_001515605.1 Sinocyclocheilus anshuiensis | reverse complement strand
TGCTGTCTGTTGTCGGTGTTTCTTTGTCTGAATATGGCACTTATCACATGTTGTGTGGTATCGGCGTTTGGTATCGGCATTTTAACGAGTACGAGTACAGGAGCTCAGTATCAGCCCGATACCAGTATCGGTATCGGTGCATCCCTAATTAAAAGTGGGCCTCAGGGAAAAAGGCATGATATGACCACTTAAACACGTAAGCCTTTTTCATCATTTAGTAAATTCTAGAAATGCAGCTGTTTGAGGGGAAAAAAACTGATATTAAACGCCCACTGCCTTTTTAGATACAGACAGTGAGAGCAAACTGATGGTGCTACATGACCAGTACTCACAGCCTGCCCTCTCTCTCTCTCTCTCTCTCTCTCTCTCAATCCTCTTTTTTTGTCGTTTAGCCTCAAGCTTTTATGCCAACAAGTCCTTCCATCTCCTTACCTGACATTTAAATGTTAGCGCCAGCTCAGTTCTAAATAAAACCCCCATGATGCTCTGTGGCAGTTCTCATGCCTTTGGCTTTGTCCTCACATCTCTGCTCAAGGGTCTCCTAGTTTACCTGTGCCTTCAAAGCACACTTCTACGTATCTGTGTCTCATTGATGTTTGGTTTAGTGTCGCACGCGGCCCATAATACATGATATAAGATACTGTTTGCTGTGTGTTTATCTACGGGTACTTCCTGTGGTTCAGTTTTATAGTTCTGATAAGCAGTAAGGTCTCTCTCTCTTTCATTGTTTCCTTATTTTTCTCTCTGTTGGTAGTACCTTGTGTACTAATAAAGCCAAAGAGGTGCATTTTTGCCTTTGGCATATTTTTGTTTGCAATCTTCAAAATGTAATTCAACATAATGATCTGTTGCCATTTGTCATCTTTCTCATCCCCCCATTTTCTTTTCTGTCTCTGTGCTCCAGTAAGCCTGATGGAGTCATTGTCATGTTGCCTTCCTGTTTCTATGGTGACATAGAATGGACTGTATCCAGTGTGGTTTACGTTTCACCACTATCAGTCGCTCACACATTCAAACATGTGCACATACACTCTTGCTGTGACAAATCCCTAAAATATGAAAATTGCAAATTGTGAGTGTGTCTTCTGCCAACCGTAACACACTAAACGTTCACACAAACTAATTTGAGATAACACTATGGCTGGGCACATCCCCCAGCAGACCTAAATCACAGGCTTCAATTTTAAACCTGACTTTGCGTTCATACCTATTTCCCAAGCCATTAAACAGCAATCTAAGCTATTTTCCCACTTTTTTTTTCACATTTAGACAGTCAAGCAGAAGATGGTCTCGTATAGCCAGACCTTTGATGGCCTGCTGTCCCAGTGTGGCCAGTCGACAGAACTGTTATACACCAGTTCTGCTTTGTCACAACATCTGACATTTGTTGTGGTTTTTATGCCTGTAAATTGTAACTTTTTTTTTTTTGTGATATTGTGAACATTTTTGTTGCTATTTCTGTTGATTAAAATCGGTCAGTAGAGAAAATTTGCTAGCTGACTAACATATAACTACACTATCGTTCAAAAATTTGAAGTCTGTAATATTTTTTTATATATTTGAAAGAAATCTCTTATGATCATTAAGGCTGCATTTATTTGATCAAAATGCAGTAAAAACAGTAACATTTTGAAATATTATTACAATTTAATATAGCCATTCTGTTTATAGGCTATATATTTTAAGATGTAATTTATTGAATTTTCAAAACTGAATTTTCAGCAGCCATTACTCGACTCTTTAGTGTCACATGATTCTTCAGAAATTATGCTAATATGCTGGTTAACAAACATTCTTATTATTATCAATGTTGAAAACACTTGTGCTGCTTAATATTTTTGTGAAAACTGAGATTTTTTTAAGGATTCTTTGATGAATAGAAAATTCAACAGCATTTATTTGAAATGCAATTTTTTGTAAACAATATAAAAGTCATTACTTTCATTTTTCTATATATTTATATATAAAATATGTTGTTATTATTATTTAGTTTTTATTTTTTAATTCATTTTTTTTATTTAATTATCAAGTATTTTTTGGGTAAGCTATGGCCCACTGTCAGCCCAGATTGTTAAACTTGACTTTGATTCCAGGTCAGCTGGTAAAAATAAAGGTGCTCATACTTCAAGAAATTGTATAAGATCAGCCAGTCAGATTAGAGCTTGCCATATCTACAAAGTAATTTCCAGTTTTGTCAGCATAGAGCAGTATGCATGATCTGAAACTAAACTAAACTAAACTAAACAAAACAAAACACAAGCTGACTAGCATCAGTGGAAACATACAAATGGATTTTCTGAAGGTCTGTGGGTGCAATTAATGGAAATCAGAGTGCTGTCACTCATGGCTCAGACTTTCATCTGTCTGTCCAAATGTAAGGATGACTTGACACTCATTCTCCCTCTTTCCCTTGTTTTCACTGAAGCATGGTGGAGTGTGTGTAATTCTGCAGCTCAACACCCGTATCTGTCCAGAACTGTCAAGTTTTCTTGTTGCTTTGAGCGACTTTCTATTTGGCTGCTCCTTCGTTGTGTTGGATATGCTCTTCGTTCCAGGCTATGTTTGTACGTTGTCTTATCGCCGTCCCAGAGAAGGTAATTAGAGCCTTCTATCCACCGCATGCGCTTATGTAAATAAATTAAACCAGCTCCTTTAGGTTTAATTTGTAACTCAGTGTGCTCAAATCTTTTCTCATCAACTAATCTTTCTTAAGTGTAGTTTTTGTGTGGTTTTCAGATACTACTTTTATAGTAAGCTCAGTGGTTTCAGCTATAACACTAAAACAAAAAGCGTCTCCCTCTAGCTACTTTTCATCATAGACAGTGAACTGATGGCTAATGGTACCCGTACCCTTTTATTCAGATATTTTTAGGACAACAGTGTCTTCTAAGGACACATTCGCGTTTTGACTTAAAAGGTCATAGGTCAGAAAGATCATGTCATTTTTTTGTGTATTTCCAGACATTTAGATTTTTCAATTGCAATTAGTGCTCTTCCAGTATATATTATATGATTACAGTAAAAAGAAAAAAGAAAAAAAACTAATATTTTTTACTGTATTATGTATACACACACACACACACACACACACACACACATATATATGTGTGTCATTAATATTATATAATAAAATATTGTAAACTGTATATGTGTGTGCATATACAGTATACACACAGGTGGGTCTGTATCAGCTATTTTGCACCAGCTGCAGTGTGGCCTTTTTTGATCTAGCAGATTTTCTAGATAAGTTTATTGACTGTAAGGCTGTCAAACTTTTTTTCAGTTGAGTTGTATTTATGCATGAGGAAAGATGATGTTAAATTGAGGAGTATGGTATGGCATAACCTGAAATTTTCCCTTGCAGCAGACAGCTCTGTATAATCTCTGCTAGTGTCAAAAATTTGGATTAGGATCAGTAGAGCACGTCAGCCCAAAGCGGTAAAAGTCTGAAACTTATAGAATTCTATATTCACATCCCTGTAGTAGTTACTTTCCTCATACATGTGTATGAGAAACATATGCACATGATTGTCACTCTTCATGATGAAGTTGCTTCTGTGATGGGTATGGAGAAAGACAACTCTCTTGTTGTGCTATTATAGTAATGTGGTGGTTTGCCATTAGTTTTTTCGTCTCGAAAATATGTTCCTCCATCTATGTGTTGGCGGGTGGCAGCTTGTGTCTGTTGGTTAATTACTTGGCAACTTTGACCCTCTGCATTAGGTGCCTTTGGCCAGAGATGATGAGTTCTTTCAGGTCCAGTTCCTCCAGAGAATAGACTGTGCAGAGATTAAGACTAAGAGACAGTAGAAAGCTGTTCTAAGATGTCTGTGATGCCTTTGTGTGTGTGTGTGTGTGTGTGTGTGTGTGTGTGTGTGTGCGCGTCAAAAAGAAATAGGCATAAATGAAATCATAAACAGTACATACCGAAATGTTATCTGCAGTATTGCAAACATGGATTATTTTTAGCAGAAATAATAATTTACATTTTTTTTTATTTTACTTTACTTTGCAACGTGCCCTGTTGTTCCCCCTGACAACAACCTTAATGGTGCATGTCCAAATCTGTTTTCACTCATGAAAGAGATGTGGAGATGTTAATGGCAGTTGTGTTTACGATACTGTGTTTGTAGAAGGAGCGATCTGTGTCAGTAGACTATCTGACAGACAGTGGACCAGTTGGAGAAAAACTACCCTTCTGGCAGAAGTGTGAATGAACGCAGCTTTCCAGGCAGAATCTGGCTACTTTTGCTATCTTTCTACTTCATTTACTGCAGCGTTGAGGCATTAAAACTCACATCTGCTCTGATGATTGAGGATCTGATCCACCAGCAATTTCTGTAACAAGGATAAGAGAACGACTTCCTTATCTGACCATAAAAACGTCAGTTCACTCTCTACGGATGAGCTTCCAGGGACAAATTGTGCTAGGATCACATTGGAACTTGACACCTGCTAGTGTTACATGCCAGTTTCATTGTGGAATGGCCAGTGGTGCCTGATCGTAGTGTGAAATGATGTGGTTGACCTAGTTCAGGAGCACCAGGTGAAATATTCCTGTCCAATCAACACACTGAGTTCTCATTGTGCAGTGGAATGGAATATTTCCAGAGTATTTATTTGTTCTAGGTTAAATATAAACTGCTGTCATTTACAGCTGAAATAATTTATACTTGGCATTCAGTTTGTAGAAACTGTGTTTACTGTACTAGCGAAGTGTTTCCTGCTATGGTGTAAGATAATTGAAGATATGAATATTTTATATTCAACATTCATGCTCCAAGCTCGGCTGTTTTGATGGTTTTATAGGGGTTTTAGTCAATTTCAGCTGGCCCAAAACCAGCTAAAACCAGGGTGGCCAGACTTGAATACCAGCTAAGAGACACAAACCACCTTAGGCCGTTTTAAGATCCCCAGAATGCATTAAAGACACTTTCCCAAATTTTTTATTATCCAGGCATTAAATTCTTGGGTGTATAATGAGTGACAGCTTGAAGTAAAGCCGAGGCTAAATGAAATGTCAACACAATTTACAGGGTCAACCCAAAAGCTAATTACTTTATCATTAACTATAAATTTGATGGAGAACGTCCCATCTATTTATCCAGTGAGAGTATACAATGATTAAAATAAGTTTTCTGAGGTGAGATTTGCAAGGGCACCGCTGAGAATTGATGACGTACTAAAGCGCTAAGCCGTCAAACCCAGCTCTCCCCACGTCTCTCAAAGCAATCGAAGTCGAATCAAACGGTGGCTAATTCGTCATCCTGTCAGAGCGCTGATGAGCAGTGGGCTCAGCTCATTGGATTATGCCTCCTCCTTTAGCGCCGTATGTCGGGAGGGTATCCATCAGCCGCCAAGACGTCTGTTCCAATCACCTCCCTCTCATTCCCTTCATCATCGGCATAAATAAATAATGATCCGTCCATTGTGGAGAATAATTATTTTCATTATGCTTAAATAAGTTTTCTCAAACATAGGGCCCAGGGGCCTTTCAGCGCAGTCAGTGCTTTATTGACCTGAATGAGATGCATAGGGTCACTGAGGTGGAATGGAAATGGAAACTCAACAAAGATTAAAGCTCCCTGAGAGCAGATGGGTTTAAAACAACCCCACTGCTGTTTCTGTTCCCTCACATTCAGAGGAAACTATGGGAAAATTATACCCCGGAGGAGGATTTTTCTACACCATTTTACACATCGTCTCCTGTGTGTTTGTTATAATACAGTAAATTTGACAAATGAGCACAGTCATTATCTTACAAATAAACCCTGACAGGGTGATCAGGACCCCCACATGAGACTGAAGAATTTTGTATCATTCTGAAGATGTTTTTTTTGTCTGACGACTGTGTGACTGTACAATATTACAGGTATTAGAATGCTACGTATCCAATAAATAAATATATGGATATGAAATACTGATTTAAATAAATCAAAAATACACATATTTAAATGCACAACTGTTGTGACTGACCAATCAGAATCAAGTATTCCAGCATTAGTATTCCAGCATATTTTCTGTAATGACCCATAAAGCAAAATGGTGGCCATTTTGTATTCTAACTTCCTGGTTCTATAGCTGTTTTTCAAGCTTAAATAGCCTCACCCCTTTTTGCCAACTTCTAGTAATGTGCTTATCAGTTGGACTGCTTAGAAAATGGCCCTGGGTAAACAGTCGTCTTCATTTCCCTGATTTTCTTCTCTAAAAAAGCAATTTAACACATGAAGAAATAATTAACTTCCGTTTCATTTGAAACACTGGGCTGTATAATGCACTTGCAGATTGTCCAACCACCTGTAGTGTACACCTTCTGTTAAGAAAAGAGATAAACATTTGACAGGAAGATGGAGCAAGTAATACATCTGTCTTCGATGTTTGTTGTGACCTGCACCACAGGAAATGAAATGTGGACTTTATCTCGGCTGCTGGGGCTCCCAATATGAGTCTGTAGTAAGCGAACAGAAGTGGGGTTTTGGAAACCATAGACCTTCAGTATTAAAGGATGGTTGCACAGTGTTGTATGTTGTCATCTGCGTTAGGATTAAAAGTCTTTTTAAATCCTCTTATAGTCCCTAAAAATATAGGGAGGATTTTTGCCTGTTTAATTTAGTTTCTCATTTTTCTTGGAAAAAGCATATGGAGCAGTAAGTATACAGCGTCCCTTCTAAATTTAAAAACAGACAAATTGAGACTGTTTACATTACATTACTAATAACTGGAATGTTTCTGGAGCACCAAATCAGGATATTATAATGATTTCTGAAGAATCATGTGATATTGAAGATTGAAGTAATGGCTATAGAAAATTCAGCTTTGCCATCACAAATAAATTGAATTTTAAAAGATATTGAAGTAGAAAACAGTTGTTTTGGATTTTAATAATGTTTCAAAATATTACTGTTTTGTACTGTATTTGATCAAATAAATGCAGCCTCCAAACTTCTGAACAGTAGTGTAATTGGTTTCTGTGGTTTAAAAAGCCGTGTGAAGAATAATGTTTGCAGTTTACATTTGTTATTAAATCACTAAAATGGCCATCTGAACAGCACGAGGAAACAGTTCTTTGTGTCTTAGTGTGTCTTTTCTTCTCTCTGGCTGTGTAGAATGAGGAACCAGCTGCCTTGCCAGTACAAATAATGAGGTATACTTGTCTTGTTGACTGAGGGTCTATTTGATGACTCGTTCTCAAAGTGTCTTCTCACTCTCAGCGCTGAACTATGTCCTCATTCCATATAGCTGCTACTTTTATGTCATCCTTCTTTATTTAATTCCAGACTCTAAGCTTTTTTTTTTCTTTAACAGTGTGCGTTTTAAAATGTACAGTACATTTCATCTGAATACTGTTTAATCGCCCATTTTTAGACTTCATGAGCAGCTTTTCTCTGGCCGTTTTTTAAGTGCTCTGACAAATTGAGCTCAAAATGAAAACAGCTCTGAGGAGCACAGCTGGGGGAACACATTCTGGCCGATCAGTGGGCTCTCTATTAGGCACTTTGAGGGTTGTTGTATAATTAAACAGATGCTTGCCGGATCTGGTGTATGTTTGTGCATGTGTATGGTCTTCTGTAAAGTCAGAATTTCCCATTAAAGTAAATAGGTTGTTTAGAAATGCTTATCCTCCGTTTCTAAAAATCCTCTGTCATTTTCTTCAAGCACTTTTTTGCTTCAGGACACAAATTTTGCCTTGGATATATAGTTGACCCAACACAAATAATTCAGTAGATAGACATTAGTCAGGGGGAAAAAACATTTAAAAAAATCGTAAAACATTTTTGAAAGTTGTTGTGAGATGTGAAAATTACATGATCTAGGACCTTAAAATATATAATAGTAAATTATAATAATAAGTAAATATTGTAACTCTGTGCCTCATAGCCTTGTTTTCATCCGTGCTATATTTGACGTCTAAACTGACTAGATCTATATACCTACATTTTTGTAATCTCTGTTCAGTTTAGTTTTGGTTGTGTATTATTTTACCTTGTGTTGTAAGGAGCATTTTAGTTCTTTTCGCTGTCATCATTCAAATCTGCAAAAATTTCCGCCGGCGGAACTGTCGACCCCAGGAGGTTAAAGAATGAGGACATAAATGGTGTTGTGTCGCCACAAACCTTTAAGTGCATTGTCTGCACATTTTTTTGTAGAGAAATATATTCACATTTTTTTGAAGATAGTGTGAAGACAGATTCAAGGTTTGAAACAATAATGATGCAGATGGCTCCGGTATGTGAGCAGTCTGAAATCAAACATTAAAGAGAATTGAAAGAGAATGGCCAAGTAGAAGTTTGAGCTTTTTTTTTTTTTCACTATTTTGCACATATTCAAGCTTTCTGCACTGGATCCAATGTCTGTTGGCAATATCTCAGCAATGCCGCCCTCCATGTTTACAATCTCAGACTTCCGTCAGAAGACTTTCAACAAATCTGGCCACCAACAGACTTTCAGGGTGGCTTTGCAGATTGTTTCTCCAAAGTACAAATTGGATGTTTTTTTTGTTTTGTATTTTGTCGTCATCCTGAATGAAAAATTGAAAGAACCAGAGATGGGCGAGATTCACACTGCATGCTGTAGCTGTTAACTTCCAACTGTGCTTGCACAGTCACCCATGATGCTTCACTGGCATGCCAAGCATAAAAGAGATCATTTTTATTTATTCTTTCTCTCTTGGTCCCTTACTCTTGTACTCCTCATTCCCTTTCTTCCAGCAGTGTTTTTAAAAAAACTCTATTTAGATAAATTAGTTGTATTAACTACACTATTGTTCAAAACTTTGAGTTCCTGAAGATTTTTTTTAATGAATGCTTTTATTCAGCAAGGATGCATTAAATTGATCAAAAGTGACAGTAAAGACTTTGACATTGCTAATAAGCTGGTCTTTTGAACTTTCTGTTCATTAAAGAATCCTAAAAATCCCTAAATATAAAAAAGTGCCACAACTGTTTGATGATAATAAGAAATGTTTCCTGAGCACCAAATCAGCATATTAGAAGGATTTCTGAAGGATCATTGACACTGCAGACTAGAGTAACGGCTCAAGTGAAATACCTGCATTTAGACTTTATTTCCATATGCAAAAGAAACTTGTACTGCTGACATATACTTCTCGTTCCTGTGCTAGTCGACGGGTCATTGCTTTGCCAGGCTGACGTGGTCAGCCAGTGCTTTTAATTTCCTCTCATCCTGTCCTCCTTGGCAGAGCACTGGGGCCTGTAATGAGGTAATGACGCTCACTGTGCCTCGCCCAAGGTCATGGCTTCACTTCACTACAAATGTGTTTAATATCATGGGAACTGCAATAACCCACAGACTCTTTTCCAAAAAAAAACCCCACTAGTTGCCTAGCTCTAGTGCTGAGCAGTAAACCATGGGTACATCTTTAATTTAACCAAGCTGAGTGCTCCAACTCTCTCATTCCTATCATTTTGTGTTTCAAATCAATTCAGGTTCATTTTGATTTGGACGTGACCGTAAGTGATGACGTCTGAGTGGCTGAGTTGTTTAATTTTTAATCGCTACATCTTTTTCCACCAGTTTGAGCCTTCTCTGTGGATTTATGGACAGATTGCGAACACAATAGGTGGGCATTATCACACATTTCTTAAACAGATGCTGACTCCTCTCACTGACTTTTTCCCCCCCATTCACATCATACTTTTAGGAGCTCAATGAGAATGTAATAATGTTAGGTGAAACAAAAGAGAAACATTCACTGGCGTTGCTGTTGGGCAGTGCTACATCAGAAATATAGAATTATAACTATGTTTATTTTTTTGCTCTGTTGGTTATTTTCTCATCCAATTTTTTGAGGAAGCACTTTTGCCATTGCATCCTTGAAGAAAAGGTCAATGCAAAATGTAAATTTTCCACTCGATATGATATCCTATTATATAGAATGACACCAATACATATGATTGAATGTTTCAGATTTTTTTATAGCTTGTTTTAAATACATCCAAATAAAACCCATTACTCACATTAACTTTCTTAACTCACATGAACTGAATTCATGAGTGCATTTTTCCACCTCCTTTTGACAGAAAGGATATAATCTGCCCTAATGACCTGTCTGATAGCAATTACTGGCTGATGCATCCCTAGTCATGACTGAGTAACTAGGTTAAAACAGACCTAAAAGTCAGATTTTTGATGTTCCTTTGCATCTAAACACTTCATTTTTCATGAGAGTAATGGTCTGGTTCATGTAGATTGAGACCCAGTAACGGTCACTGCCGGATGTATGACATTCCTGTGTCCTCTGCGTCCAGTTTATTCCAGTCTTGGCAGCCATTTTTGTCTCCTTTTGTTCATGCAAGCTGGATGTGACTAATAGATGGCAAGAGGAAAGCAAGGTGGAGGGGGATATAGAGATGAGTCTATTTTTTAACACACGGTTGTTGGAGTTGAATCAGGGGACACATTAAAGGAGCAGCATTAATTAAAGCCATTTTTAACAGAAATGGAAGATGAGAAGAATAACGGGAGGGACTGATCATGTTACGCACTCTTAGTTTGCCGTTTTAATCATGGCGATTCGGTGCACATGGGAGGTTTTAGCAACAGTCGCTGCTGAAGTGCCGGAAAGACAACTCCACAGAGACATTGCTGTGGCTTACTGTTTTGACTATTTTTGCTACATTGGAAGCAAACAACAGCTTAAGAGGACAAAAACACCTTTCAACACTTCTGTCAGCCATTTACTGAAGAATGATAGTCTTGTTTTTAAGGGAATAGTTTACCTAACAAATTCTGTAATTTATGCAACTGCATGTCATTCCAAATAATCAGAAATCATCTTTTATCAATGTCAGGTGAATTCAGAGAATTTACCAACTTTCAGTGTTGTTATTGTTAAAGCTCAAATAAAATATGAAAAAAAATGAAATGAAATAAAATAAAATAAAATAAAATATTAGATTAAGAAACCTGAGAGACTTATGAAAGAATTTTGTGTTTGGTAACTAGCTGAAATAAAATAAGTTTTAGTTGGATTACTAGAATTAATAAAGCTGAAATAAAAATGTTTAAACAAACCAAATAAATAAATAAATAAATAAATTTTTACTTACATTTGTCACTTGTCAAGTATGTTTATATATATATATATATATAACATTTTATTCATACTTAATTTACTATACTTTCAAACATAAACATAATTTTTGTATAAATATAGTGACAGAGCTATATGGATGACTTTTAGTTATTTTTGGAGCATTCATTCTCAGCATTCTTTCTGTTGTATGGAAAGAGCATTCAGGACATTCTGCGAAATAACTTCTTTTTTTTTGTTCCACTGAAAAAGACAATGTGGATGAATTTTCACTTTTAATTGAGCTGTGTCTTTAGGATGACTGTTTTTTTAGGTTTGTGTGTGTGATTTATTTGTAATCTGTAGGGCGGGGGTGACAACAGGCTGCTTTTTATGTGTGTGGGCATGTGCGAAGGAGTGTGCGTTTGAGCATGTCACATTCGAGTTGATAGAGTGCATCACTATATGAGTGTAATTGTTGCGATGTGACAGGCTTCTGCTTCGGTGTATGTTTGTGCATACTTGTGTGTGTCTATTAACTGCAAATCTTTAAAGCTCTCTGTATGATGCTGGTGCCTCGTGGAAGGCAGGATGACTTCATTAGTGCACCCTTCATGGGCATCATTGTAATGCAACCCCCGTTTGGCACCCTGATATGCCCATCCTTGTTGGTCATGTGCCTCTGGACAGTTCCACATTAAATGTCTAAGGCTGTGACCTTTGACCTCTTCTATTTTGAGCATGATGCAGTGACGTCTTAATGTGAGCTAAGGAAGGTGAAATTGTAGCGGGTAATTCAGAGAGACATGGCAGACGCCAACACTGACTCCGGAAATGATCTATGACTAATTGATAGCAGAAGGCCTGTGTGGCTACACTCATTTTTCTACATTAGAGCAATAAATTGCGGTTGAAATTCTTCAAAAAACAACTTTTAATCTCGCTGAAACTTGAGCAGGACATTGAATTATAGAGATTTAGTTTCATACACCACCTTTTTATGCCATCTCCAGAGGAGGATTTTGTTGCTCATAGGTTTCATAGCTCATTTATTATATTCCTTTTTAAAATTATAAAAGTATGTGATTTCTGTGCCACTAGCATCAACAAATGGGATTGCAAAAATAATGACTTTTCAAATACGTTTCCCAGTTATCCCAGCTTTAAATAACAACTAAAAAGTATCTGTCTTTCTTCTAAAATACTAAGGAGAAATAGAAACTTTACTGTCATACACAATCACTCAAAATTAAGCAATTTTCTTTTGAAAGAAATTAATACTTTCATTCATCAAGGATGCATTTAATTGATCAAAAGCAATAGTTAAGAATTCTACAGAATTCATTAAAGAATCCTTAAAAAATGTTTCCACAAAAATATTAAGCAGAACAACTTTATTCAACATTGATGATAAAGTGAAATGTTTTTTGTGTCCCAAATCAGCATATTAGAATGATTTCTGAAGGATCATGTGAGACTGAAGACTGGAGTAATGATGCTGAAAATTCAGTTTTGCCATCACAGCAATAGATTCCATTTTTAAATGTATTGAAATAGAAAACAGTTATTTAAAATTGTAACAATATTTCACAGTATTAATGTTTTGACGGTGTTTTTGGTCAAATAAATGCAGCCCTGGTAAGCATAATACCAACTCCAAAAGTTTGAACAGTAGCGTAAAAAATTGGTTGAGTGATATTAAATGAATGCAAATAAAAATACAGATAGTTTGTTCTTGGAAAAAGATGCTGAAATATCTGTTAAATGACTATTCTGACATTTTTGGGGCCTGTTTACACTCAATATCCATTTTGGGGTGATGTGATCACAAATTGGGCATACTGAATACAATTATAAGCGGGGTCCAAAATGTTTTGTGCTTCAATCACTGAAACCATGTATAGTAGTAGTCAGAAATGCACATTACCACATTGTAAATGCTAATGCATCTTGATGCATCCTGGGCAGTAGACTGTCTTCTAACTTAACGTGCTATCATTACTCCAAAACAAAGGTTTCATCTTTGCAGGTCTGGTATTGCCTCAAAAGAAAGCAACTGTCAATTTTGACATTGTCCTGAGATTAAAATTGTGCCATCTTTGAGAGCAAAAGTGACATTTTCTTTAGTTCTTTTTCTTAACTCTCCATTTGCTCTAAATTTAAACTCATTGGTCTATAGAAGAAACAATTCAAACATTAAATACATTAAAAAGATCTCATTTGTGATTTGCCTTTACAACAGGTTGTCTTGACTCTTGTGAAGGTGTTCGGCTCATAAGATTATTATTTGCTGACAAGTCTTCTGCTTGTGACATCTTCCAGATACATGTCCCTTTGGATTCTGCTCAGGTTGTTCTCTAGTCTTGAGGTCTCAGTTGTTCTGTTGAGGTCGTGAGGTCACTGTGTGCCCAAGGCTGACTGACAGCTCTCCTCTGACACTGGATGATCATCCAAGAGGGATAAGTCTCTCTCTGAGACGTGTGAAAAACCCAATTCCAGCACCGTGCAACAGTAATTACATCACAGCACCCCCGCTGAGGGTGAGATTTTCACTCTCCACCGCTGTCTCTCCTGTTCCTTCTTTTCATCCTGTCTTTCAGTTTGTAGCACTGGCGAGTGCAATGTGACTTTGGCGGCTCATTCAGTCGAGTCAGCTGCCCTTCGCCTTCGGAGCGGAGAAAATCAGCAGCCGTCAATCACAAGTGTGCATTAGTTATGAACTAGCCTACAGTTATAGTTTCAGCTCAGAGACGGTTTTCATAAACAATCAGCCCATAACAGCTTTTCCTGGTTCATCATCTGACTGCAGTCCTTTGTCAAAACAGCCCTACTGTATATGCTCATTCTGACTTCTATTGTCTCTATTATGTGCAGGACTAAATCTGCCAGTAGCTCATTTAAATGTTTGTTTTAGCTTGTGATAATGCAAAGCAGGAGCTGATTGCCAATTTCTCATGACAGCTTCATATTGTAAAGCAGGAGTTTTGCTTCGGGATCCACATTGGACACAAATAGGTTTATTATAGTTAACTAACTACACTAAAACTAAAACTACAAAAAAAAAAAAGGTCAGTTAAAGGTCAATTAAATTTGTTTCTTGAAATAAAGTAAATGTTGACTGAAACCTGAGAATTAACAATTGAAGTAAACCTTAATCAAACATCCCCCTGCCCTAAAGTATGTACTGTATTTAATTACTTTCTTCCTTAATTTCTTGCTTTCTTTCTTTTTTTCTTGCTTGCTTTCTTTCTTTCTTTCTTGAAATGTAGCCTTTTTGCCTCTAGAAATAATAATAATAAAAAAATGGTTTTCCGTCATCTATTTTTGTGTATGTGTATATATATATATATGTGTGTGTGTGTGTGTGTGTGTGTGCGTGTGTTATTGTTTATATGGCTTTGTGTTTTATGTGAGGGTGTTTCTCTTTGACCAATAGCAGGTATCGTTCCCCACCATATTTCATGTGCCAGAGCTTAGTGCCCTCATTTAGAGATATATTCTGTCATCGATAAGCGGGATATTAAAAATCTCTCCTTTTTGCTGCCAGCAATAATAATGGTCTTTTGCTGCTAGTCTCTCTCCACCACAGGCAACCCGAGTCTTACCTTACCACAAAAATCCTATAAAATGAGTATTTAGAAAGCTTATATAAAGTGTAATCTTATAAGTCATATAGATATGTCATTTTTTCCAATAGTGAATTAGTGTATATTGCTGTATAGCCCATACTTGCAGGTTTCATATTTTAAAAGTGGCCCTTTTCATAGTATGAAACTTGTAAAAGATACACTGAAAAAAAATGGTGTAGGGATTAATTTCAAACCATTTTCAATCAGAAATTGCTAATAAATTTCACAAATAATTAAAAAAGACAAGTAACACATTGAAATAAACTCAATAAATTGAATTGTTTTAAGTAAAAAGACTGAAAGTGTATTTTTTTTGTAAGACTTAGTCCAATAATGTTTGATATATTTACAACTTCTAAAAATTGTTTTGACAGTATTACACAAGTAATTAATATATTATATATTACTCATGTTTATTATGTTTTTTATTTTAAGAGAATCAGCTTATTATATATATTACACATTCTTAGGTAGAACGTAAGAATCTTTTAACGTAACAAACTTTTAATACAAACCTTTTCCTAATGTTTGGGTAGTTTTTTCAACAGCAGCAGTAAAAATATTCACTGTGACATGCTGATTATGAAGCAATAATTAACTTTAACGATGCAACACATTCACTATGTCACAGTTTATTTTAATGAGATTTTCTGTTTCTCTGGAGTATCTGGTCTTCATGTCTTGGTAGTCCCTAGCATGTATTGCCTGTGAATAATATCTCTGTGAGATGTACAGGTCACACTCTGACTGCACAGCTCCAGCAGATGGTGCTGTTGTCGCCACACAGGATTTCGCTTTTCTATAAAGGTCAGCTTTATTAAAAAAGAATGTTGAAAACTTTGCTAACTCTTCCTCCTTGTCTAACTTTCCTTCTTCTCCTCCTCCTCCTCCTCCTCCTCCTCACTGTATGGGTAGTGAGTTAGATAGATTGTGGGGGTGTTGCGGCAGCTCTATCATATTTAATGGGGCATGTCTGCTCAGCCTCACAGTAGGCTACTCTGCATGATCCCTCCACCCCAACCCTGCTGCTATCCTCTCTTCCCTCTTCGCAGACATCCATCTTTCTTTCAGTCTCTCATCCTCTTATTCTTTCTCATCTTATGAGCAAATCAGATCACATGTCAGTGAAGAAAGATGCTCCTCTGCCAAACATAAGAACTGTAACTTTTATATAAGCCTTCCCAGTTTGCCTGCTGCGAGTTTCATTTTTGATTGTGATTTAATGGGAAGATCTTATTCACAGCCACATTTGCACACATGCAGTGTGCGGCTGGTTCCACTCCTGTGCTCCTGAGGACACATGGGCTCATGTGCGCTACACCAGCCGGCCACATTGCCTTGGCAACATCTAATGGCTGTTATCTCAGCGGTGTCACTGTAATGATGGGATAAGATTAGATTAGGTTATGCTGATTTCCCAGAACATAAGCACACATAACACCGAAAGCTGACAATCCGCTTCAGAGGGCTTTCTTGTGATGGCTACCTTACATGAGTCACTGACCTAAAGGGCGATCCAGCTATTTGATACACCACGAGATGAGATTTAAAGACATTTTTTTGCTTATTCGTTTTTTTTTTCCTTGTGTGAAACAGAGAATTAAATGTATGGAGTGACACCTGTGACATTTTATCCTATTAATCATCCTATTAAATGCTGAATACCTAAAATAATGAATAAATGAATAAAAATTAATATTATTAAATAAAATGTATAAAGTTATAAAATATAATAAATATTATACAATTATTAAAACATGAATATTATGAAACTTGATAATGTAACAAATTATTATTATTATTATTATTATTAGTCATCATAAGATACATGCTATTATTCATATTGTTTTATGTACTATTTTATTTGATAATGATTTATTAAAAATTAATTATCAAAAAAATTGTATATAAAATACAATTAAATAATATTATATTATATACAAGATAAATAATATTTCAATTGAATATTTAATGCATAAAATAATGAATCGATGAATAAAAATATGATAAAATGTGATAATTATAACACTTATTGTTTTTAATAACTCATTATTGTCAAATAAAAAGAGTACATAAAAATAATATAATATACTGTCAATATTATCTATGTTATATAAGATAAATGATTAGATTATTATTTTATATTATTTTACATTTAGTAAATTATTATTATTGTTAATAATAATAATAATTATTATTATTATTATGTTTAATTATGAGATTATTTCAATCAAAGATGTAACCAAATATCCAAGATTGGAGCAGGCCAAATGGAATAATTTAAGAATTAAACAATCTGTATTGATAGGCCACTAATCTGGACTAATCATGTCTATGGTGGTCCCTGCTTTCTGTTGACTTTAGCATGTTTGTATGTTTGTGACAGGATTTTAACCGCAGTGGGTTCCCAGTTTGACTTAAGGACGTTGCGGGCCGTCAGAGTGCTGAGACCCCTCAAACTGGTGTCTGGAATCCCAAGTAAGTGTCTGGCAGTACAGTACTCTTCAATTTAACAGTGCCTGTTCAGACATTCAGACATTAGAAGTTGTAGACAGTATGTAATGATTATGTGATTAATGTAACCAAATCTATTTCTCTCTTTAGGTCTTCAAGTAGTATTAAAGTCCATTATGAAGGCCATGGTTCCCCTTCTTCAGATTGGACTGCTGCTCTTCTTTGCCATAGTTATGTTTGCCATCATCGGCGTCGAGTTCTACATGGGCAAATTCCACTTCACCTGCTTTAAAGTGGATACAGGTTAGTTCCTGTTTTGGAAACAAAAAAGCTTCTTTGAGAGCACCGAGGAAATAAATCTTACAGCCACTGCAGTCAGAGATGTTTTAAAGCACACAATCTCAAAACAGCCCTTTGTAACGCAATAAATAGCAAATTCAGAGAGTCCAAGGAAAGCGACTCCTTATCAGTTTATACTGAGGATAATAACAACACTAGCAAAAAGAAACCCACACAAGATATAAACAAAATGTGAACACATAAAGGCTTTTAGCTAGACAAAGCCTGTTTTATATTTATATATACAGGTGTATATATATATATATATATATAGTATGTTAAATAGAGACAACTCTGGAAGGTTTTTGTGTTTTGCAGAGCTCTGTTTGGATCAGAGTTCCTCTCAGGCTCTTTCTTTTGTTTATGCAAATTTCCTCTGCCCACTTCTCTTTTCCCTGACTGGCATTTGCCCACAAAACACTGGCATTTCCTTTGCAGCTAGAGACTGAATATGAGTGAGAGAGACATGACAGATCTTTGTAATATAATTGTAGATGTTTATTAGCATTTCATTTTGTTCTGGTGTGTAAGTACATAGATTAGTTTTTTTTCCCCCGAACAGGTTAAACTGCACAAACCCTGCCCTTCATATTTTAAGATGGGGGTCTTTTGCAAGGGGATCATCATATTTGAGGGTTCGTTGCATCAAACAGTTTCAAAATCCCTGCTCTAATCTACACTAGCTGTTTTAACACCCGTATGCATGACCCAGATATCTATATAATATATCACCATGTCCCTGTTGATTCCCACCCCTAATTCCAATGAACATCTGACAGACTTTAGTACATCCTATTGTAACACATGATCGATTGATTGAGACAAATGTAATCACTTTCCTTAAAATAATAATCCTGCAGCAGAATATCATTGATTGCCATTGTTTTCATGATTTATCCTGCAGGCAAGACAAGCACAAGCTCCGAGTGATTTTTAAAGGTCTTTTGTGACACAGAAAGAGGTAAAAAGAGAGAAGTTGTTTCTAGAAAGAGCTTGGAGAGCTCTATTTTTCTATTGTGTCTGCACAGCACATCTCTTGAAGATGAGGACATAAGCTCTGCCATTCCAGCAGGAGGCTGTGTTTGTGTGTGCGTGCACATGTTTGTGTATTTATGTACTGTCTATACTTCTGTGTCCATGGTGTAAGGGGTCTTGACAGTTTGTTAGTGTAACGTGTGTGTGAGTTATTTCAGTTCAACACAGTGTGTGTAATTAGCTCGTGTTGTTAATGAGTTTTCCAATAAGAAGCTGAGCTGCTAACATGTGCTCAGCTGCTGCTTGCTTCACCCCTCAATAAGCAACATCAGCAGGTGATATGCCTTAGAGAGAAAGAGACTGTGTGTGTGTTTGACCAGTTTGGAGAGGGTGGTTGCATTAATTTACCCTCCAGATGTGTAATGATTATTATTGTAACATACTACGTAAAGGCATATACATTTTTTTTTTTGTTTGTTTGTGTGTGCAGGCGAAAAAGTTGGTGATTACCCATGTGGAACAGAACGTCCCGCAAGAGTGTGTCCCAATGGAACAGTATGTAAGGAGTACTGGACAGGACCCAACTTCGGCATCACAAATTTCGATAACATACTCTTTGCCATCCTCACAGTCTTCCAGTGCATCACCATGGAAGGATGGACCGATGTACTATACCATGTGAGTTGCTATTACAATTAATTTGAAAAGTTTGTGCAAAGAATGACAATTTTGTCATTTTATCACCCCCACGTAATTACAAATCATCATTTTCTTTCTTCTTTATACCAAACATAAAATGAGATGCGATGCTGAACATCAGATCAGCGCTTTTCCATAAAACAGTTTGTATGCCAAATGACAAAAAAGCTTTTAAATATTCTATCAAGCTTGTGCGCTACGTTAAGAGTTTTTTGAAGTGAACCTGTTGCTTTATTGCCCTATAAGCCATTGACTTCTCAGGCAGTGTTTACATTCAAAGCTACATCCTGAAACTGATTTTGGACAGGCTTTTGATGCAGCATAATGGTCTAATAATCTGCAACAAAATAAAGAGAGCTTTAGTAATAATAACAAAGCAAATATTTACATACTCTACCACAATACTAATTTAGAAAAATTAAGTGAAAGGTTTAAATAAAATTGGGCAGAAACCTATTTCAAACATGACATTTCCCTAAATAGTTTTATCATGTTAATGGATGTTACAATGTGAGTGTATTTGGTCTTGGAATACTAGATCTGCTACAGAGACTGCTGCAGAGCAAGTATGGACTTGCTACTGCCAGTAGATACACAGACATGCTGCTGTGAGCATGTAAGATATGATGCATGAATAGGCATACATAAATCTAGCAGATAGCAGATCTAGACAGGCGGTGCTGGGGGGTAAAGGGTTTTAGAGGAACTCTAATTGCATGCTGCAGCCAGCTTACAGCAAACACTGAACCATACTATTTAAATGTTGAGCAAGCACGTTCACTGGCCACAGAATCAGCAATGGCCAATCAGCTTGTGCCGTGTAATAAATGATGTGATTGCTAGCAGATTGCAGGTAAAGGACCTATTAGCCTACGCCATCCAACTGATTGCTAGCGGTAGCTTTCAGATGCCTGTTTTTTCCCTTCAGCTCAACTTTCACAGATTTGCATGTAATTTTGGAACTTGGCAGTATTCACCATCACATGACATATAAGATAAATCTTAGCTAGATTTTCAATACACTGAAAGTATTGTATATACTTCCCAGAAGTAAGAAAGTTATACAGCATTGTCAGACATGCATAGTCTTGAATATGGATGTGGAATATTGTTTGTGTAATCTCAAAGGATTTTCTTTGTTTCTAAATTTTGTGTTATATTTTAGAACATCTGACAGTCTGTGTTCTGCTTGTCTGAGTGTTGAGCTCAGGAGACTTTCTGTAAAGGTGCTAGAATCTGTGTGTGTGCGTGCTGATGTGAATACAAAGTGGAAACACGGAAAGAAGTTTGTTTAGTTTAATTGTAGACAGTTAAACATGCAAAATAACTTTTATGATATGCAGGAATTCCACAGTTATGGAAAACCCTACTGTGGCCATCTGTTTTTACCACAGGTTAGTCATTATAGAGACATCAAGTTCAGAATAAACGCTGGCATGGACAGTCTCAGTAACACTTCCAGGGAGCGTAGTATAAACCCTGCTGAGTGACAGGAAAGACAGACTGCTGTAGTTTCACCTGCTCCCCTTCTCCTCACAGTTTACAAATGTGTGCAGAGCGTCAGGCTGCCAGAACATGGTGTGGGGCAACATATGCCACCCTGTTCCCACATCGCTCCCCCTCCCGCCACAGACTGAGACGAGAATTATGCTAAGCTGAACTCAAACTGTACGCTGCCAACCTGTTTCTGTCATGTGCGGAGGACTGCTGGTTATGCTGATACCCTCTCTCTTTCTGTCACTTTCACCCAGCCACCCACTTTTTAACACATGAGCTCTGTTCCAAAACCTGTTCATTCTAGTATCCTAACCACAGTGGAACCTCTCAAATGAACAATTGGAATGCTGATATTAGCTTAAATAATCTTTTTTAATCATACTTTTTTCATTGAAATATACGCTTATTTGCAGGGCTCAACTGTAAGGATGTTTTCTGCTTGCTAAGATTAAACAACTTGATTTTTCCAACACAAAATTTTTTTTTTTGTATAAAAAATAAAATAAAATACACTTTATATAAATGTATATTCATTTAATTGTTGCAATTTAAATATACTAAATATAAGTTAATTGTGCTTTAATTTGCATTTATAGTTTTTAAATATTTCTAAATATTATTTCTACACTTCTAAATGTTAAATTATTACATTGAATTATTTTCAATAATATTATTTTAAATATTATCCATTTTTGAACCTATAAAATAACACTTTTTTCATTACATGTTAGATTTTCCTTGCAAAGAAAATTTGAAATTCATATGTTAATTGAATTTCAAATGTATTGTAATGATACAGGAAACTCCAAAACAGCAATAGATGTATATACACATTTGTTTATACACAAAATGATGGCATACATGGCTAATTATCACTAATTAGTCTGTAATTCACAACACATTCTTACTGATGTTTCCAAGATGGTCACAAATCTTGCAATTTCGACAAATCCTTATCTGTGTCAGCCAATTTTATTTGAAATATACATTATTTGCACATCTAAAAATTTGTAAATGTTTTTTAAAGGTTAAAGAAAAATTGAAATAGATCTGTAAATTGTACAGTTATTGTATATATGCTACCAAGACTGTCACAAATTTTGCAATTTGGACAAAACCTCATCTGTCTCAGATCATTTTACGTAGCAGACAAGCTGAATAAATGTTTCTCTACCAAATATTACTTCCCACCTTTCTCTACACTCTTGTGCTGCAGAGAGTTCTAGGTACAATAAACCTTTTTCCACAAGGCAACTTTAGCACAGCGTATGTGTGAGAGAATCTTATTAGAATTGTCTTGAGGGCCTCATAACCTCTCAAACTGCATTGGTGGCCCTTCAGGCATTCTACAGGGCCTTTCAAAACAACTTTTGTTCCCAGAATACTGTAAAAACACATCTCTGGGAGACAATAACTTCATCAATTTATTGCTAATTTGTAACTACTGGAGCTTGCAGTTAAACCCTTCCTTTTGGCCCAGGGGCTTCAATCCTATTTCACAGAGACTGACTCGTTTATAAAGTAGCTCAGTGCACTTCTTAATCCCACTGCATTGACAAGCAGAGACCTATAATTGGTGACAAATAGAGAGTAAATCAATATATACAGTGGGTATTGAAAAGAAACACCTCCTTTAAAACAAAGTTTTGTTGCTTTGCAGCCTGAAATGAAAACATACACAGTTTTTGTTTTAACCAGCTGTATTTACTCAGTACAACTTATAGCATCCAAGTGAAAGATAGAACACCAACATGTCAGAAAAAAATCAAATAAATAAAAAAACAGAATCACTGAGTTGGAAAAAGGATCACCCCCTTGTGTCAAAATTGTGTCAAAACAAAAACTGTGTTCGTCTTCTTTTCATTAATGTTATGTCAAAATGTTATTATTTTAAAGGGAGGTGATTCTTTTTTATACCCACTGTATATTGTTCATCATAGGTCTTAGATCTTTCCCAGAAGTCACCTGCATGAGTGCCATTTCTCAACGGCGAGCCAGAAGCAAGTTTGAAGTTTTCTTCCATCTTTGAGATGAATAGAAAACATCTTGTATCGTGCTTGTATTTTGTACAGACATAAATTACATAAAATATATATACATATATATTATTCGCCACTGCAATCCAGTTAATGTATAGAAAAAGTGCTAAGTCTAAAATCAGCCTCTCTCTTAGTAAGTCAGAGAAACCGGTGTTCTGAATACTTTTTAAGGCCAAGTGCTATGGAAGACATTGTGTGATATGCTGTTTTTTGAGATGTTATTTATGGTTGGAATCCAGGATGGATCACATCATGAAATAAGAATAATAGCAGCACTCCATTTTCTAGATTGCATATGTCAGAGTAGCTGGATTGTGACTCATTTGATTGATGTCTTTATGGTGCTGTGATGGAATGGCACAATGGAATAATGGGATTGTCTGTAATTGATTATATGCATAAATTATTTCTTTCATATCCCATATGTTCATCCAATGCAGCAAAACCATGACACTGTGATATAGATTCATATTCTATGATTCAAATCCCACCTAAACACAGCTGGTTGTGTCTAAATTGAAAAATATTTTCTCTATTGAGCATCATATTGTAGCTCAATAAATGACAGACAGGCAGAGGGCCAGAGGTTAGTGTAAGTTTCTCATCCTAAGAAGCTTCACTGGTACATTATCCCCACCCATAATGAGCTCTGGCCCAAAAAAGCCAGCGGAGGCGGAGTCCTCGGCTAATGACATGGCAGTCCTCATTTCATGCCTCTTAGTTTTATTACGCTCTCGCTGTGCTAGAGATTAATCGCTTTCTGCTTAATTACCACTGCTGTGTCATGCTTGTTTGGGGATTCTGGTCAGATCCCCTGTGGTGGAGCAACACTACCTGTTGGAGAGATGTTGCTGTTGTTGTTGTTGAGGATTTTTATTTTATTTTATTTATAGTCAAATGTATACACCTTTAAAATTTGTAAATGTTTTTATAATTAATTTTATTAAAATTGAGTATTTTGAAATGACAAATGTTCAGGTTTTTGTTTGTCTATTTTTGTCACTTTGGCTGTATTAGAATGCAGAATACATATTTCAGTTGTGTTTTAGAAAGATAAATACAGTTACAATCACACAGTTTGGTTATTATTAATTAAGATTTGATATAATTGTTTATATAAGTGTGCCAGTTGTTTTAACACTTTCTTGTCTCATGGAAGTCAAAATTTTGCTCATTTTCAACTACCTACTTAGAAAAGTGGAGTGGCATTTGAATTTGGACCTTTAACTTTGTTAAAAGGAGATTAAAGGAGTTAGGCCAATAGGAGTGAAAGGAGATTTGTAAAGAAGTTAAAGATAAACATTCAGTTTTAAGCAAATAAAATGGCTGCAACTGCATTCAAATTAAGTCTAAGTTTCTACAATACATAATAAATTCAGTTTAGCAAACCTTTGCAGAAGCAAGAATGGAAAACAAGAGCTTTATATTCATAATTGTACACCTGCAGTACGAATGCTTGCATTGCATAGCATCATAGAAGATAGCTGTAGCGTTGCCATTTTATTTCCTTACATGCATGTTATCCCTTGAGCATTGAGCAATGGAACACCTTTTTATTCAGAAGAAGTAGGAATAACCCACGTCCGACTTTGAATGCAACTCAGCATTAAATAGGCAGAAGCTAGATTGGTTTTCCTTCAATCACTGCTCCTGAAAATTGGATTTTTCAACAAAACAATGCTTGTGGAAGGCCTCATTTAATTTCTGAAATAATTTTGAGGTGCCTCTTTGTGGTGATTTTAAATTATTCTTATCTTAATGTTGTTCTGCCTACAGCGCCTTTAATTATTGTAAAATCTACCTTCTGGTCAAGCATTTGTAACATTAACTCATCTATAAAACAGTCAACTCCCACTGGGCCGTGATAAGATGTCATTTATTGGCGTATAAGAGCATGCATGCTGCCCAAGATGAGACATTATGGGTTCTGTACCCCTGTGAGACCATCAGTTAATTGTTATGTTACACTAAAATGTATAGTCATTCAGCAGCTGTCATGCTATTCTAGTAGCCAGTGTATGTGTATGTGTATGTGTGTGTGTGTGTGTGTGTGTGTCGGTGTAATCAGTGTTTTTGGTCTTGTTACTGCAGGCTGAGTCACCAGGCCTCTGTGCACCTTGACCCTGTCAGCCGGCCGTCCTGGGCTGTCAGACCCATCCCTGAGCTCATTAAACATCTTTAAAAATAGCCCGTTGTGAGCAGGATGGAGTACAGTCATATTTGGATGCATGCAAGATTGACTCTATTCAGGCTTTCCCCTTCTTTCTCCTTCCCCTTTTTGGATATAACTTATTACAGTGCCAGTAAAAAATATGCACAGATGGAAATGCATATGTCTTTTTCACTCTGCAGTCCAGTTTAACCAGGAGATAATGCTCTAAAATAATGCTGCATCATAAGCCAGTGGCTTTCATTATAACTAATAATGGCATATGTGTATGCCCAAAAAGGTGCAGCAGCAATAATCATTGAATGATGATCAAATGATGGAGAAAAACATTTTGTCTAGGCATATATCCAGACCATCAGTGCAGTCAAGACACTTCCAGCATTTTAAATAGCTGATTCAGATGTGTAGATTACAATATTGCACCAATGCTGTACAGTTTCAGTAAAGTACACCACAAAATTCATTTAGTGAATCAAAATCAAATCAAATAAATGATGCAATTCATTCTTAAATTCCAAATTCACCCCACAGTTGGGAATGATCTTGGAATGAGAGGAAGAGAAAGAAAAAAGATATATGGCCATCATGATTGCATAATAGCTTAGTTTATAATATAGTTTGTGACCGTCTAAGGAATAAATATTACACTTTACTTACTTGATCTGACACTTTATTCAGTTGACTGTGCATAATGCTAAATAAGGCATTATGATAATCAGTGTTGATAGATTGAATAGATGTATCTTTGCACACTGGGTTTTTAGGAAGTGTTACAAAAGCCTTTAAGGATGGGGAAGCTTAAAAAAAAGATAAATTAGATAAAGTACTATGTCACAGTGAAACAGATTAAGGGGAATATGATTAATATGCTTTTTGTTTTTGCTCCCGTTTTGTACTGTAGTTGCTTCAAAAGTCTCACACCTCTAATATATTATATCTAATCGTTGTCATATTTTTGCCATCTGTTTTTAGTTCAAATGTGTGAGGAAAAATAAAATGTTTACTTTGTGTATGTCCATGTTGTTGATTATTTCTTCATGGATTTAGTGGTCAAGTTTTTTTTTTTTGAGCCTTTGCGTTGTGATAAAATAAATCTACAAATTCACAGACCTTCTTGGCTGCATTTTCTCCCTGTTGCTGTTGTTAAGTAGCTCTGGACTATGAACATATGTTGTTATTGGCCTATCTCAGATATGCTTAATCTAGCAGACATTACTGTCTTCTATTTGCAAAATTGCCTTGACTGGGGTTTACATAAAACTTTTAAATCCAGTGATGACTCTTTCACAACAGTTTCATAACCCTGAGGTTTTGCTATTCCTGATTTCTCTGCAAAACTTCACTTTGACGAAGGGAGACATCTGTCAAGGGCAGATGATTTTGTTTTTCTATGTGGGCTGCTGGTATAGACCTGTTACAGAGGTCTGTATGGTGGCCGAGAGAGCTCAAAGCGCTGCAAATGCAAAAGCACCTGCAAATTAAGAAAACATCTTCATCAATTTGACAACAAATGCGCTGCAAAATCTCACAACACAACCAGATACAGAAACGCTCTGCAAATTCTCACAACACAAACAAAAACAGTTCACACATGTAGAATGTAGAATCCTGCTTGTTGTGGTCTGTATACTTGAGCATTTCTGTATTTGCAGCGCGTTTCTGTATTGAGTTGTGTTGTAAGAATTTGCAGCACGTTTCTGCATTTGGTTGTGTTGTGAGAATTTGCAGCGCATGTGTTGTCAAATTGATGAAGATGTTTTCTCAATTTGCAGGTGTTTTTTCTATTTGCAGCACGTTGAGCTCTCTTTGCCACCGTAGGGTTGAGACAGAAAACTAATGCATTAGAGTGAAGCACAACTAACTAGACTAGTTTTTTCCTTTCCTTCCTGAGTAAATAAAGGTATGCATAACAAGGTACATGCTATACTCCCTCAAAATATCATAAATAAATGTTCTTTACATAATGTCCTTTCTGTTTGTTTTGGAGCCACTTATATTCTGTCTTGTAACACATTGCAATGATGAATTGCTTTGACTTTCCATAGAAACATAATTTCCTATCATCACCTTAAGTGAGTGTAGACTTGCTTATCTGGGTACTAATCATTGGCTAAAGTACTGGTTACCATCCTCCCTTATGGGAGCTTATACCCCCTTCTTACCTCACTGTTGCTTAATTAGGAGTGAAATGACTGAGTGTAGGTCTTAAAAGCAGCAGCCTTCAGGAATACTGAGACGCACTGATGAATTTGGAGATAAACAGTTTATGAAAGACTTCATTTTACATCTGGTTCTCCTTTTTGTTTGGCCTTCCAAAAAGTCGACTTCTCTTGGATGTTGATATATATATTACAGCCATTTTACCTGTATTTTGAATTTTACACCTCTTTGCGTTAAATCTTTTGATAAAAATTTATTTTGTCCATTAAAATTAATGAAAAATGTCCTGGTAATGAGCTCCCATTACTTTTTCTGTTATTTTACGAATTTATTTCTTACAGTGTACCATGTTTAAGAGTGCAATGAAGGTAAAAGTGATGTGTACTTGAGAAGAGAAGTGACAACAAGTGGCATCTCATTTGTGCATGAGCCGGGCTACAGCAGAGGGTCATTGAGAAGTTTAACCCATGTGAAACATCTACTGTAACTCTGACTCTCTCTGCAGGCCTCCATCGGTCTGTCTTCAGCTGAAGCTGGAGCTGTAGCATCCACCTTGAGTCTCAGAACAGTAGGGGGATGCAACTGCTGCAAAAAATCTCCCTAATTCCAAATTACTTTCCCTTTTCTTAAACTTCTTATTGCATTAGGCTGTGGTTCTAATGTGAGCCTGAGGCATTGCCAGGGCTTTAAGAGCGTCATCCATATTTCCTTGGTAGATGCATGTGGGAGTGAATTTGTAATTAATTATGTTGCATTAGACTTTCGAAACTTGAATGATGTAATTAAAATGCATTGCATAGTCCTATATATGAGGATTTTGTTTATTTTGTCCTGAAATGTCCTAGACATATTAAAAGGAGATGTGTCATCATTTCACCCTCATGAATCAAACACGGCTACTTGTGTCATGAACACATCAAAGCTTAAGAAGACATTATCAGTGAACTTTGAGTAAAATTTAATTTTTCACTCTGTAAGCTGTCATATGAAAAAATAATAATAATAACGAAATGTACATGATGAGAATAGTCATTTTGGCTGAATTATACTAGTTTGGGTGATTATATTGAGTATGGTATTCTTCTTTACCACTGCTCACTGCATCTGTTTATACACAGGCCAATGATGCCTCGGGAAACACCTGGAACTGGCTGTACTTCATCCCTCTCATCATCATCGGCTCCTTCTTCATGCTTAACCTCGTCCTGGGTGTCTTATCAGGGTATGTGCTCAGTAGCTTTTTTCTCTTTATTTATTCTGTGTCTCATGTGTGACATCACTGAATTCAATGATGAACTGTCTTTAACTGAAAAATTAGTGTTTACTATTGTCATTTTGCATTATTGACACACTATTTTCCTAATTAATGCTGTTCAGTTGCTTTGACACAATCTGTATTGTTAAAAGCGCTATATAAATAAAGGTGACTTGACTTGACTTGACTCATTCTGGAAAGTTTGATTGAGTTCTGAAACTTAAGGATGTTTTATAGTACAATGACCTCTTACATGTCAAAAGATCATGGAAAGACCCTGCATCTTAATTAGAAATGATAAAACACACATTTATTTAGTTTTTATTGTTTGTTTATTAACACTTTATCAAACAAACTGTTTCAACAGAATATTTAGCAAACTCATAAACATATAGCCTAGGCTATGACTAATATTCATGCATTCGCGCAGTTCATGCTTAAGTTTCAAAACAACTGATAGAGCACGTTATGTTGACTCTACAATAGGGCTGCACGATAAATCGCATGCGATATTTAACGCGCAT
>NW_015542376.1:584116-586648 GCF_001515605.1 Sinocyclocheilus anshuiensis | reverse complement strand
GCGCATTAAATATCGCATGCGATTTATCGTGCAGCCCTACTCTACAACATGTTAAAATGTAACTATAACAAATGCAGCAATTAACAGGCTAACAAAATTAATGAATAAGAGTAACATGTAAATATTTTAAACCATTTTTCTGGTCTGTTTTGTCTAAACACTTTAATTGTGACCATATTAAAAAAAAATAAAAAAATATATTAGATATATATATATACTGTATATATATAAAGCTTTATACCCTGCATCTACATTTTGCTCCAGATTCAACATCATGCCTCATCTTCCTTTTTGCTTTTTCTTTCCTTTCTTCCTTCCTTCTCTGACTTGAATTTCCTGATGGCACACTCATTTCTGTTTTCTGTGTTGTCATTCCACTGAAACATTATACGTTCACAATTATGCCATTCATCATACAAAGTTATTTACACTTATTTTTAACATTTTAATTTGCCAATTCACCTAATATAGTCAATATACTTCATATTGAAAATGATCTTGCATGTTTTTGTTCTTTCACATTTCTGACATATTTCAAAGTGCTGTCAATGGAAAGGCGTCTCTGGGCAGCATTGAAATATCTTCTTCAACATTCTCCATATTTTGGTCTTTACAAGTTGTTTTAATGGTTATTGTAATATAGTTTGCTTTTGCTGCATTTTCTGCATGTGAGAGCCAGTGAGATACTTTCTCAGAACGATTCAGAGTGTCATCTTCAAATAAACTGGTGCTGTCAGACAAGCAATCTGCATTCATGGGAAATACACAGATTTTTGTTGTTAGGTGATTTGTTTATATATACTCTGGATACATGTCAGTATCACTATCATGAAATGTTTGATTAATTGCAGGTTGATTAGTTACAAATATTTAAGGATTGATTAGATACAAATATTCAGGCTATTATCTATTTAGGTAGAGGGTTTTTTAAATAAGAAAGTTGTGTGGGTGACAAAAAAAAAAGCAAACTTACAAGGAGAGTCCAGATGGTGAGCAGTTGTCCCTTGTCTGAGAGATGTGTCCTTGGATTCACGCTTTAGATCCACCACTGCTGCCTTCAACATCCTCTTTATAAGTTCATCCTCTCGTCTATTCCACTCCTCTTCAGTCAGTATCTGGGATGCTGTTTTCATTGGATTGCTTTTCTCATTTTCTAGAGTGAAGTATTCACCTCTGTTTCTTGCCACCATCACTTTTATCGCCTTGTGTAAATTAGTGCCTATCGAGGTGCATAGATCTTCTAGCAGGCAGCAACTAATTGGAACAAAATATCTGTTTTCACACTTTTTTACTAATCTCTGCAGGGCTTCTCCTTCACATGCAGTGAAGTGTTCAACAGGCCTGTTGTTCAGCCAGTGTACCATTGGAAAAAAAAATTAGAGTATGTCTCCAGACACGCTCTCCAAAAAGGCCCATGAGCTCCATCACTGATTGTTGAGTTTTCTCTGTAAAAGCCTCATTTACAGGCAGCACTAGCAGGAATGCATGTGGACCTGGTGAACAAATGGTCACACTGTTTAAAATTTCTCTTGCATTTTGAGTTGATGTTGACCAGCCTGGAGTGTCAACCACAGAGACTTGACATCCTCCAACTTTACTCTGTTTCATCACACATTTACTACTTCTTGGCATTGTAGGAATTTCAAATGCCTACACATAACAACAACAGTTATGTTAATCTCTAGTAGCTGCATTGTTTTGTTATTTTTACATACAATAGAGGAATGAAGCAAGTGATATTCTAGTGCTTCAGTTCCTACTTTTTGAGGAAGGAATGAAGTACCTCCTTTGGGGGAAATAAAGATTCTCCTCGCAGAATTATGTTTCCTGCCATAAATTTCCAGGTATCTTCAACTCCAAGAAGCACAATCCTCAGTTCTGCCAGCTTTATTTCTAGTATTCAGAGGAAGTGGAAGGATGCGTATAAAGAATTATTCATTTTGGCAATATATAATTTGCCAGATTATGGACAATAAAACGGTACTTACCTCTTAGCAGCTCTTGAATGATTTGGGTTTGCCTATTCATTTTTGTCATGTTTGTTTCAGTTGTTTTCAGCATCAGGTCAATTTCCAGACACGGATTGCTTTCCATCTCTGGTACATAGTGAGAGTTGTTGTTTTCCATCATCATTTCCTCAATTTTCTCCAAAAGTTCTGTGACTTGTGTGTGGTCAGTGTGATTCTTACAGTTAAAAACATGATATCTATTCCCACACTTTTCAATCAGAAGCTCAAGATGTTTGTCTTCTTTTTCAATACGTTCTTCAATAGTTGTGTCCCCAAGCCAATCTCCCATGGTGAACAGCACAATTGTATGATTCCAGACCTTTTCCCCTAAAAGACCCATGTGTTTCTCCACAGCTGTGTGAACTGTCATTTCAAGACATGCGAGGACAGGAATAATTAACAAAATGACATGTGGACCAGGTGCACATAGATGCACACTGCGTCTGATCTCCAGTTTGTCCATCTCTGGTGTCTTTTCAACAGGATAGTTGTAGTACCAGCCTGGAGTGTCGACCACTGTCAG
>NW_015542376.1:579805-583902 GCF_001515605.1 Sinocyclocheilus anshuiensis | reverse complement strand
TTTTGTCCATCTCTGGTTCCTTTTCAGCAGGATAGTTGTAGTACCAGCCTGGAGTGTCGACCACTGTCAGTCTCCTATTGTGCACTTTAGCCTGATTAATTGCACAGCACACTGTTGTCCTTAATGTCTTTGGTCTATTAACTGCAAAAACTTTTTTGCCCAGAATGAGGTTGCCTGCAGAACTCTTGGCACCCTGTACTCCTCCAATAAGCACAATCCGTATTTCAGTCTTATGTTGTTTCGCATCTAAATAGGAGAGAGCTTGTAAAATTATATTTCTGATTCAAAATCAATCAATCAATAACCTTATAGTTTACATAACAAAGAAAATTTGTTTGAATTCAGCACAGTTCCAGCATGAAATCATTGCATCAGTATACAGACATATTTTTGTAAAGTAATGAATGCATCAGTCAAATAAACATATTGTCCATATTGTCATATTAATTGACTCTAAAATAAGGCATCCATGTAAGATTTTCTTACCTCTAATGCATGCTTGGAGTACTGTTTTTCGTCTGTTTGCTTTTGCACTTCCTGTGTCTTGCTTATCTTCTACGGAGATGCCTTTGTCAATTTGTAAATAATGGCCATTGTTTTGGGCTACCATTTCTTCAATTTTTTCCAGCAGCGTGACCACTTGAGAGCAGTCTGCACAACTTTTAATGTTTAGAAAATGATATCTGTTCTGACATTTACCTACAAGCCACATCATGTCTTGACTTTCTTTAATTTTTTTTTTCAAAGGAGCAACACAGCTGAACAACACAATAATGTGTTTCCAGATCTTATCTGACAATAACTCAAGTTGACTCTCCAAAGGAGCTCTACAGATATGTGGAAAAGTAGAATTGACAGGAATGACCAGAAGAAAGGCATGAGGTCCAGGTTGACACAGTGTTGTACTTCTCATGATTTCCAGTCGGTCAAAGTTTGGAGTGTTTTCCACAGAGCAACACCACACCCAGCCTGGTGTGTCAACCACAGTCACATGTCTTCCATGTACTTCTCCCTCTGCTTTAACAGACCGGGCGGTTCTTCTTCCAACTTCAAAAGCATTTCTGCCCAGAATGATGTTTCCTGTTGTACTTTTTCCACTTGCTTCTCTTCCAAAAACATCTCGACCTCCAACCAGTATGATTCTAATCTCAGAAAGCCTTTTGTCTTTACAAAAATAAATAAATAAAAAATTGCTTATTCACCACCATGGCATTTTAAAACTTGCATGACCCCTATGATTTGACCCCTATGATTATCATTTTTTGAGGCATTCACCATTTACAAGTCATTCTTTTAAAAACATACCTGATGTCATGCTGTCAAGTTTTTCTTCTTCTTTTATTTTAACAGTCTACAGGTTGCCAGTCCTTCAAACAAAATATGAAAAAGAAAGAAAGAAAGAAAGAAAGAAAGAAAGAACGAAAGAAAGAAAGAAATTGCAAATACAGTTTATTTATCTGTAAATCTTTACTCCAAGTCTAATGTTTTATTTCATGATTGACCAGTACCCATTTTAAGACCCAGACTGAATCATTTTAAAGTCCCTACTAAATCTGAACAATTTTGTCACATTTTCTTTTATGTGGAGCTAATGTATAGTATGATTTAAATATGGTGAATTGTGCTAAAAAAAAAAAAAAGCTGAGAATACACACACTTTTAATAGTATAAAAATTAGTTAAATAGTTAATAAATGCATAGTAGAATTGTAGATTTTCTTTCTGTAGATTTCTGTTAAACACCGTTTCTGTGCAACCTTACCAATACCCAACATGCATGCATAATCATTCATATGAGTGTAAATTATGAAGATTTATCTCTTACCTTTCCTCCAGTTTTATATTTGGTTATTAACTAAAGATACACTGACAGTTTGACATGTTCTTCTTTGTAGGGCTGTTTGCAACATATTTTAATCAGTCTTCTAAGTTTACTGATCTAACTGGTTTCAACTGGTTTGTGAAAGCATATTACCTTTATTTATATTCATTCCTTACACAGACGAGCCACTCCCTTATGCACTCACCTTACAGTGGAATTTCTTGTCATGTCTTGTCTTGCTTATATTCCTTCACCCTTCTTCTTGGCATTGACTACGTTTACATGCAACCAAATAGTCCGTTTGTAAATTGGATTGACGGCTCAAACGGACTGAAAAGCCTTCATGTAAATACCTTAATCGATCCGACTGAGCTTAATCGGAATGAAATTTCGATCAGATTGAAGGGGGTGGTTTATTCCTTTTCTAATACGATTGAGAGTGCATGTAAACACTCGATCAGATTGAACCCCGAAACTGAAAGAACTGCGCATGTGCAATGACGCGCGGAACAAACGGCTCTTCCTTTTGAATAAAGTGTTGTATGAATGCGTGTCCTGTCATTATAAAACTCTCCTTTCACTCTGCAACTGTGAAGTGGAGCGGGACAACTTCCCACCAGTCCTTGTTTTGGATTCTCATCCACAGGCAACCCATTTTGGGCACGGGGAGGGGCATTTTTACTGCGTGATAAATATGAGCAGCACCGCACAGCGGTTTATATGTATATTTATCCATAAATGGATACGTATTAATTATACTGTTAAAAACAAATAAAGAAACCGTGTAGGAGAGTGGTTATTATGTGCAAACAGTTGAGAAACTCTATATTTGTGCAGTGTGCGCATGTCAAAAAAAAAATATTCCGATTTGAAGCTTGTGACATATAAACGCGCACATCAACCCGATCACTTTATTTAGCGTTCATGTAAACACTAAATTCAGATTCATCAATCGGAATTAATTCAGTCCGATTGAACCCAAAATTGTGCATATAAACGTAGCCATTGTGCTTTTCCATTGTTTTACTTTTCAAAAGTTGACTGGATTTAAATGAGACTGTGTTGGAAAAACTGATGTTAGTGCTCACAGCGGATTCTGGTCTAGGAGTGTTTGTCTATCTCTGTCTAAAGACCATTCTGAATTCGAGGGGTTAGCAATAATCATTTAATTAAAGGAATTGACAAGATATTGATTACATACTACAGTGTACTGAAAAGAGCCTGAAAAATACTATTTCATTGTTTTTTTACTTCAAAATTTCACATTTAATTCAGTTTGTTACTTGAGTTTGAATTTGTCTACGTTACCTTCAAAACTCAGGATTTCTGTTTATATATGTTTATATTTTATTTATTCATGTTCCACACTGGCAGTCACAGAAAAACACTAACACATAATATTATGATTACGTTTGTTAGAGTTCATGTTCAAAGTTTATTAACCTCATTCTGGGATGGTAATAAAAGACAAGTATAATATTTGGAAAATCTAGTATTTCTATCATCATTTTCTATTTCATATTTCTATTTTCTACATAGTATTCTATATTTGATACGGTTTTAGAATGTGCAAAATTCTATAAATCTTACGTTTGATACTGCCATTTGAATAATTCAAATAACACACACAGTCACTGTAGCGAATCAGCTCAAAGGGGAAATATGAATAATTAATTGTTCACAGACATCCTGGCACCCAGTATGTTTATTGGATGAGGGGTCTGTGACGATTTGTTAATCTAATGAATAACTGATTTGTTAAATCTAATGAAAAATGGTGTGTCTGATTGGTCCAGATGCTACATCACCTAACTTGATGTAACAGAGCTAAAATAAGTGGTTGTGTTCTGTCATCACTTTGCAATCACATCACAATTCAAGGCTTTGTTACACATGCATATACATAACCCATAAGTCTTGCCAGACATTCAACATAATATTTATACCTTTCTTCCTATGAAATAGAAGAAAGTATAGAATAAAGTATATAATTAAAATAAGTTATTCATCTTAAAGGGGTCATATGACGTTGCTAAAAAGAACATTATTTTGTGTATTTGGTGTAATGCAATGTGTTTATGCGGTTTAAGGTTCAAAAAACATTATTTTCCACATAATGTACATTATTGTTTCTTCTCTATGCCCTGCCTTTCTGAAACGCGTCGATTTTTAAAAAGCTCATCGGTCTGAAAAGGGAGGTCAGCTGTGATTGGCCAGCTATCCAGTGCGTTGTGATTGGCCGAATACCTCAAGCGTGTGACGGAAATGTTACGCCC
>NW_015542376.1:578341-579632 GCF_001515605.1 Sinocyclocheilus anshuiensis | reverse complement strand
ACCCATTACAAATGAGGCATTTGTTGCATCCAGTGGGGACATAATTACTGATTATAATGACTTACAACCCTGGACAACAAAACCAGTCATAAGTGTTAATTTTTGGAAATTGAGATTTATTCATCATCTGAAAGCGGAATAAACAAGCTTTCAATTGATGTATGGTTTGTTAGGATAGGACAATATTTGATTTTTGGCATAAAAGAAAAATCAATAATTTTGACCCATACAGTGTGTTTTTGGCTATTGCTACAAATATACCCCAGCGACTTAAGACTGGTTTTGTGGTCCAGTGTCACATATCTGAGTCCATGCCAGTCTGCTGGTTTTTGGTTGTTGGAATGTCTTTTCTGATATTTTCCACATTTGGATGTTGAGAACTTGAGCTAGTGCTCTTGTTGTGATGTCCTGATTTATAAAATAATTTATACATGGCATACAGGTAAAGTGAACGTACACCAGAGATTTGTGTATCAGCTGTAGAAACACTGGTGTTATCCGACAATGAATCTCCACTCACTGAAATTACAAAAGATATTGTTAGCTTTAATTTTTATGTATGCATTTATATACTTATGCATTTATATTATATACTTACAATCTCTTGAATGAGTTGGAATATCTTTTTTGACATCATCTGTCATTTGATCTTCAGAATGGGATGTATTGCTCTTGCTGTGATATCCAGATGATGGTACTTGACATTTTTTAGGCTGGAGCCTTTGAGGTACAGCAGGGTTTTGTGCATCAGCTCTGGTGCTTTGAAATTCTCCACTCACTGAAAATACAGCAAATGTTGTTTGATTGCTTTTGTTTGTGTACAGTATGTACTATGCATACCTAAATATTAGTGCAGCTTTGTGCAGTGGAATTTTCAAATTTTAATTCATTGATAGTAGATTGTATACAATGACATACATATAGCATCATTTTAAAGGGGTCATATGATGTTGCTAAAAAGAACATTATTTTGTGTATTTGGTGTAATGAAATGTGTTTATGCGGTTTAAGGTTCAAAAAACACATTCTTTTCCACATACTGTACATTATTGTTTCTCCTCTATGCCCCGCCTTTCTGAAACGTGTCGATTTTTACAACGCTCATCGGTCTGAAAAGCGAGGTGCCAGCTATCCACTGCGTTATGATTGGCCGAATACCTCAAGGGTGTGACCGAAATGTTATTACCCTTACCATACTGTGATGCTGTGTCCCGGAGCGACGAGACAAAACCATTAAAACCCATTATAAACGAGGCATTTGTTGCATCCAGTGGGGACATAATTACGGATT
>NW_015542376.1:575265-578114 GCF_001515605.1 Sinocyclocheilus anshuiensis | reverse complement strand
TGCACACATCTGAATATTTGGTTTGAACTGTTCTGGAACAGTGTTGTAAATACAACTTAACCACTGATTTCTAGTCGTGTCCTCTTTTGGAAGGCCAAACATTAGAAAGTATTTTCGCTTTCGCAACGAAACACACTTCACAACATGGTGGCGGCGGTGGCAGCAACAATAAAGTTACGCCTTCATTCTTTGCGTGAACATTTGGGCGGCGTTATGCAAATCTTCCCACATCGTGACGTAGACATGTGGGGGCGTGTTTAAACGAGGCGTTTTAGGAGGGCGTGGACCAGTCTTAACTTTTATAAAGAATATCTCTTTGGGTTTGAGACTTTAGTCTTTGCAACTTTAGGGATCTTATCTATTTACGAACAGCTTGTAACACTCCAAAGAGAAAGGAAAACTTGAATTCGCATGATATGACCCCTTTAATGAAATAATCACCTGTGTAATTTATTATATTAACAATAAACTTGTTTCACAAAGTTTGAGAGCCAGACAGTTACAAGAACTTACAACTAGGGATTGAGTAGCTAAAGCTTCCTCTGCGTCTGGCAAATGGCTGCTTGGATTCAGCATCCAGGTCTGCAACTGCTACCTCCAGCATCCTCTCTATGAGTTCATCCTCATGTTTTTTCCATGTCTCTTCCGTCAGTGTCTTTGACCTTGCATATTTTTGGGATGTTGAATCTCTCCTCTTCTTTTCTAGAGTGAAGTATTCCCCTCTGTTTCTTGCTACTGTGTCTTCAATCATCTCAAATAATTTAGTGGCTTGAGATTTATTACCCAAGTCATTCACTAGTACATGATATCTGTTTTCACACCTTTCTACCAGGCTCTGAAGGGCTTTTCCTTCATACACAATGTACTCCTCAATTGGTCTGTCCTTTAGCCAGTGCCCCTCAGTGAATAAAATTAGAGTATGTCTCCAGACTCGCGCTCCAAAAAGGCCCATGAGCTCCATCACTGTTTGTTGAGTTTTCTCTGTAAAAGCCTCATCTACAGGCAGCACTAGCAGGAATACATGTGGACCTGGTGAGCAAACTTTCACACTGTTTAAAATGTCTTTTCTTGCATTTCGAGTTGATGTTGACCAGCCTGGAGTGTCAACCACAGAGATTTGACATCCTCCAACTTTACTCTGTCGCATTACACATTGACTTATTCTCATGATTTTAAAGTCCTACATAGAAAAACAACATTACAATTAAAATTAGCTCTTATAATAGAACCAAAAAAATTATAAATAAAGATAACACTTTATCATTGAACGAAGTACCTTTCCCAGCCTATTCTCAAAAAATTGTCCTTGCAGAATGATATTTCCTGATGTACCTTTCCCAACTCCTTCAACTCCAAGAAGCACAATCCTCAGTTCTGAAAAATGTTTTTTCCTTTCTAGTGTTTAGAAAGAAGTGATTAGCATGCATATTATCCTCAGATAATTGTCATACTAAATAAACAATGTGTGTCTTTTATGCAATTTCATAGATGCAAGATGGAAAATAAAGTTGTGCACTTACCCTTAAGCAACTCCTGCAGGATAGCCCTTTCCCTTCTCACCTTTTTCATGTTTGTTCTAGTTGTTTTCAGCATCAGGTCAATTTCCAGACACGGATTGCTTTCCATCTCTGGTACATAGTGAGAGTTGTTGTTTTCCATCATAATTTCCTCAATTTTCTCCAAAAGTTCTGTGACTTGTGTGCGGTCAGTGTGATTCTTACAGTTAAAAACATGGTATCTGTTCCCACACTTTTCAGTCAGAAGCTCAAGATGTTTGTCTTCTTTTTCAATACGTTCTTCAATAGTTGTGTCCCCAAGACAGTCTCCCCACGTGAACAGCACAATTGTATGATTCCAGACCTTTTCCCCTAAAAGACTCATATGTTCCTCAACAGCTGTGTGTACTGTCCTGTCATAAGATATAGCAATGGGAATAGTTAACAGGATGGCATTTGGACCAGGTGCACATAGATGCACACTGCGTCTGATCTCCAGTTTGTCCATCTCTGGTGTCTTTTCAACAGGATAGTTGTAGTACCAGCCTGGAGTGTCGACCACTGTCAGCAGTTTTTCATCCAATGCTGCATTTTTAACATTACAACACACTGTTGTCCTTGGTCCACCAACTTCAAAACTTTCTTTTCCAAGAATGAGGTTGCCTGCAGAGCTCCTTGAAGCCCATGATGCTCCAAGCATCACAATTTGTATTTGAGTTAGATCTTGTAGATCATCTACACAGGAGAAAGTACTGATTACATGGCAGTAAATGTGATTGAATCAACAGTGATTAGACTTTACAGTATTCTGTAAAATAATTCATTTTAAGTCAATTAAACATTTGCCATGTAGTAATATTTACTGACTGTTAAAATACAGTAAGGCATATATGTAATAGCTTTTTACCTCTAATGCGTGCTTGGAATTCAGCTCTTCGTGTTTCCATAGCAAGAATTCTCTTGTTGGCACTTTTAGTTGTTGTGTCCTCTCTCTCATCCAGTGCAAAGGCACTTTTGTCCATTGTTAAGTATTGACCATTGTTTTGAGCTATCATTTTCTCAATTTTTTCCAGCAGTGTGATCACTTGAGAGCTGTCTTTGCTGTTGTTAATATTAAGAGTGTGATATCTGTTCTGACACTTCTGTAGAAGCTACTGGAGGTCTGGCCATTTTCTAAGACTATTTTTTAAGGTGTTGTCATCATATGGAGCAATAGAGGTGAATAACACAATGATGTGACTCCAGACTGTCTCAGACAAAAACTCGTAAGTGTTTCTCCAAAGCCATTCTTTTCATTTGTACAAATCTTATATCTTTGGGAATGACCAGAAGAAAGGCATGAAGTCCAGGTTG
>NW_015542376.1:540564-570616 GCF_001515605.1 Sinocyclocheilus anshuiensis | reverse complement strand
CTTTAAATATGAAAACGTACTTACAGTCTGTGAGTCAGAACAGCCGGCATTGTAGTCTACTCTACCAGGATCAGGAAACAGTCCTCCATAAATTGCGCTGCACACATCTGAATATTTGGATTGAACTGTTCTGGAACAGTGTTGTAAATACAACTTAACCACTGATTTCTAGTCGTGTCCTCTTTTGGAAGGCCAAACATTAGAAAGTATTTTCGCTTTCGCAACGAAACACACTTCACAACATGGTGGCGGCGGTGGCAGCAACAATAAAGTTACGCCTTCATTCTTTGCGTGAACATTTGGGCGGCGTTATGCAAATCTTCCCACATCGTGACGTAGACATGTGGGGGCGTGTTTAAACGAGGCGTTTTAGGAGGGCGTGGACCAGTCTTAACTTTTATAAAGAATATCTCTTTGGGTTTGAGACTTTAGTCTTTGCAACTTTAGGGATCTTATCTATTTACGAACAGCTTGTAACACTCCAAAGAGAAAGGAAAACTTGAATTCGCATGATATGACCCCTTTAATGAAATAATCACCTGTGTAATTTATTATATTAACAATAAACTTGTTTCACAAAGTTTGAGAGCCAGACAGTTACAAGAACTTACAACTAGGGATTGAGTAGCTAAAGCTTCCTCTGCGTCTGGCAAATGGCTGCTTGGATTCAGCATCCAGGTCTGCAACTGCTACCTCCAGCATCCTCTCTATGAGTTCATCCTCATGTTTTTTCCATGTCTCTTCCGTCAGTGTCTTTGACCTTGCATATTTTTGGGATGTTGAATCTCTCCTCTTCTTTTCTAGAGTGAAGTATTCCCCTCTGTTTCTTGCTACTGTGTCTTCAATCATCTCAAATAATTTAGTGGCTTGAGATTTATTACCCAAGTCATTCACTAGTACATGATATCTGTTTTCACACCTTTCTACCAGGCTCTGAAGGGCTTTTCCTTCATACACAATGTACTCCTCAATTGGTCTGTCCTTTAGCCAGTGCCCCTCAGTGAATAAAATTAGAGTATGTCTCCAGACTCGCGCTCCAAAAAGGCCCATGAGCTCCATCACTGTTTGTTGAGTTTTCTCTGTAAAAGCCTCATCTACAGGCAGCACTAGCAGGAATACATGTGGACCTGGTGAGCAAACTTTCACACTGTTTAAAATGTCTTTTCTTGCATTTCGAGTTGATGTTGACCAGCCTGGAGTGTCAACCACAGAGATTTGACATCCTCCAACTTTACTCTGTCGCATTACACATTGACTTATTCTCATGATTTTAAAGTCCTACATAGAAAAACAACATTACAATTAAAATTAGCTCTTATAATAGAACCAAAAAAATTATAAATAAAGATAACACTTTATCATTGAACGAAGTACCTTTCCCAGCCTATTCTCAAAAAATTGTCCTTGCAGAATGATATTTCCTGATGTACCTTTCCCAACTCCTTCAACTCCAAGAAGCACAATCCTCAGTTCTGAAAAATGTTTTTTCCTTTCTAGTGTTTAGAAAGAAGTGATTAGCATGCATATTATCCTCAGATAATTGTCATACTAAATAAACAATGTGTGTCTTTTATGCAATTTCATAGATGCAAGATGGAAAATAAAGTTGTGCACTTACCCTTAAGCAACTCCTGCAGGATAGCCCTTTCCCTTCTCACCTTTTTCATGTTTGTTCTAGTTGTTTTCAGCATCAGGTCAATTTCCAGACACGGATTGCTTTCCATCTCTGGTACATAGTGAGAGTTGTTGTTTTCCATCATAATTTCCTCAATTTTCTCCAAAAGTTCTGTGACTTGTGTGCGGTCAGTGTGATTCTTACAGTTAAAAACATGGTATCTGTTCCCACACTTTTCAGTCAGAAGCTCAAGATGTTTGTCTTCTTTTTCAATACGTTCTTCAATAGTTGTGTCCCCAAGACAGTCTCCCCACGTGAACAGCACAATTGTATGATTCCAGACCTTTTCCCCTAAAAGACTCATATGTTCCTCAACAGCTGTGTGTACTGTCCTGTCATAAGATATAGCAATGGGAATAGTTAACAGGATGGCATTTGGACCAGGTGCACATAGATGCACACTGCGTCTGATCTCCAGTTTGTCCATCTCTGGTGTCTTTTCAACAGGATAGTTGTAGTACCAGCCTGGAGTGTCGACCACTGTCAGCAGTTTTTCATCCAATGCTGCATTTTTAACATTACAACACACTGTTGTCCTTGGTCCACCAACTTCAAAACTTTCTTTTCCAAGAATGAGGTTGCCTGCAGAGCTCCTTGAAGCCCATGATGCTCCAAGCATCACAATTTGTATTTGAGTTAGATCTTGTAGATCATCTACACAGGAGAAAGTACTGATTACATGGCAGTAAATGTGATTGAATCAACAGTGATTAGACTTTACAGTATTCTGTAAAATAATTCATTTTAAGTCAATTAAACATTTGCCATGTAGTAATATTTACTGACTGTTAAAATACAGTAAGGCATATATGTAATAGCTTTTTACCTCTAATGCGTGCTTGGAATTCAGCTCTTCGTGTTTCCATAGCAAGAATTCTCTTGTTGGCACTTTTAGTTGTTGTGTCCTCTCTCTCATCCAGTGCAAAGGCACTTTTGTCCATTGTTAAGTATTGACCATTGTTTTGAGCTATCATTTTCTCAATTTTTTCCAGCAGTGTGATCACTTGAGAGCTGTCTTTGCTGTTGTTAATATTAAGAGTGTGATATCTGTTCTGACACTTCTGTAGAAGCTACTGGAGGTCTGGCCATTTTCTAAGACTATTTTTTAAGGTGTTGTCATCATATGGAGCAATAGAGGTGAATAACACAATGATGTGACTCCAGACTGTCTCAGACAAAAACTCGTAAGTGTTTCTCCAAAGCCATTCTTTTCATTTGTACAAATCTTATATCTTTGGGAATGACCAGAAGAAAGGCATGAGGTCCAGGTTGACACAGTGTTGTACTTCTCATGATTTCCAGTCGGTCAAAGTTTGGAGTGTTTTCCACAGAATAATGCCACCACCAGCCTGGTGTGTCAACCACAGTGACATGTCTTCCATGTACTTCTCCCTCTGCTTTAAAAGACCGGGCGGTTCTTCTTCCAACTTCAAAAGCATTTCTGCCCAGAATGATGTTTCCTGTTGTACTTTTTCCACTTGCTTCTCTTCCAAATAACTCTCGACCCCCAATCAATATGATTCTAATCTCAGGTGACTTTTCAGCTAGAAAAGAAAAAAATATATATATAAAAAAAATTTGTTTTAATCAACCAGACCATTATGATGACGTTGCATCAAAAAATTATATATACAGAAAAGCTATTCAAAAACTTACTGTGATGAGATGTAGGGGAAATTTCCAGAAGCTCTGTGTTTTGCTCTGTCCGTTGCTCTGACATCTTCCCTTTTTTTGTTTGAGACTTTTTATGCAGGGTTTGTTAATTTCTTTTGAATCGTAACATGCCACGTGTCTTGTTTTGCCTTTTTGCGACTTTTCTGATGCAACAGTTTCACCGAATTCCTTGTTTTTGTTCAATATTATATTTTTACAAGCTCATGAGTATGTTTGTGTTCTTCAAACATTTAATTCACTTTCCTGAGAAAAAAACATGAGTCCTGGAAAAGTCCTTAACAGAACTTCACAGAACATTAAATATAAATTTTTTATCAAATTATACTGCAAGCAATAGCATATACTATTGGTTTCATATAAGCTGTGAGTCACACCACACGCACAGACGCATGTGGTTTACAATTTGCTGTAAAGGTATCACTTTCTCTTCCATGTCAGAGATTTGCAATGTGATTTGTTGCTAATTCATATTCTAATATCTGTATCCATGTGAAGTCGGTAATTGCAAAGCAGCATGCATTGGAATTGAAAGAATTACATATGTCTTAAAAAAACATCAAACGTTACTTGAATACTTATTTGGTGCCATTTATTCAAATGTCAGCTATAAAGGACTTGTCTTAAAGCATTATTTAACACAACATAAGCTAATCATCTTTACACTAATTGAGACTCTCATTCCATTTCTTGTACTTGCATGCAAATAATTAAGTGAACGAACAATACCTACATTGATTTAACTGTAAATGTATAAGCATACATGCATGCAAATAATTACAACTTCACTTACCTTTTCTCCACTCCGATATGGGGTTATTTACCAAGTCTGTGTGCAACACATTTGAATCTGCCTGCCAGCATAGTGAATGCTGAATAGTGAATCACAGGTTTTTAAAAGGAAATAGCATTAATATAATTCTTTCAAAAAACAGACCACACCTCTATGTGCTCACCTCACAATGATTTTTTTCATGCCTAGTATTGTTTCCTTGTTTTCCAACCGTTCTTATCAGCATAATCCTTTTACACTAGTTTAGGTTTCAGACATGGATTACAGTTTAGTTTGAATCCTTTTGGAAGTTATTGTGCCTCATACTATAGGTGTTAGTGCTCAGAACAGCTTTTTGTCCAGCATTGTCCATGTCTTACTTCCTCCTTCGCAGAGCACTTAACAAAGAGAGAGGTGTGGAATGTCTGCACCAGTGCACGGCAGGGAAAGTGAATACTTTGTAGATGTAATAATATTTTACAATATCATGGTTTGTACTGTATGCCTGATCAAACAAAAGCAGCCTTGGTGAGCATAAGCAACTTTTTTCAAAAACATTAAAAACTCAATTATTCCACACTTTTGTCTATAACATCAAACTAGTTTTATGTTTGCTCAGATATTTTTTTCATTACTTTTTAATATCAATAAATGACTAGCAAATATGAAAACTGAAATTTAACATTATTATTATATGATTAGAAAAATGTGTAGAATCATTTCAACAACTGGAACACTAATAATTTTGATACAAGTAGTGTAGTGCACATAATTCAAAAAGTGCATTATTGTTGGTGTATATGTGTATTTGGTCTTAGGGAGTTTGCCAAAGAAAGAGAGCGAGTGGAGAAGAGGCAGGAGTTCTTGAAGCTCCGCAGACAGCAGCAGATTGAGAGAGAGCTCACCGGATACCTGGAGTGGATATGCAAAGCAGGTATTATGTCTACCTTTACTAGAATTTACTTAACACACAGGCGCTTCAAACAATTCTCAGAAATGTATCTAAAGTCTTTTCAGGGAGTGGTGACAGTATGCAGTTACATTATATTTTTTGTGCCAAAAAAGTATAACTTTGCCAAAAGTGTCTAATTTTATACTTTTTTGCCATTTAGTTGGATTTAAACATGTGGCTTTGTAGTAGCTTTGTGATTTGTAATGGTTTCAATCTTTGATATTGGTACTCTGTGATATTTGTTCATTGCAGAGGAGGTGTTGCTGGCAGAGGAAGATCAGAATGCTGAGGAGAAATCCCCCCTGGATGGTGCGTGGTACAGGTGGAAACCGAACAACCCAGGTGAAAAGAGGCCGAGGGTCCATGAGTCTGGTTTACCATAGTATCATATGATAAACCAGGCCAGTGGAAAGTAGCTCTTGTTATATGAGCCCTCATATGTGATCTTGATTTTGCACAATGTGGCAAAATGCGGCTTTTGGCGTGGTGTTTAGAATTTGATCTTTTCACCTGGGCACAGTTGCTAGATAATAATTGAACCCATACTGTACAAAGGCTGGTTAAAGTATTTTTTTAAGTTACAAGAAATAAATTGTCAAGTCAGTGTTATCTTTATATGCTAATGTACTCCTGAAAACAGATGAAATTAATTTAACAAAGCTGATAGCGAGTGGCAAATTATGGATTGTGGCTTTGGAATAAACTAAGGACATCCGGATAGAAGAGCCCTTCAATATGTCATACCTCAACTTCCAGTTTCATCATGAATTATGTGAAGACAAAAAAAATAGAAAATATTTGTTCTGTTTTTTCCCTAATGCCATATTGTCCATCTTGCGTACACTGTCACTGTGAGCTATTGCACTTTCTCACAGACTCTCTGTTTTGTGAAGGCCCATAATCTCTGTCAATGTGGGCTGTTTTGTAAACCAGAAGTAATTGACGACTAAGATAGTTGGATTAGTTACACACACATGCATGTCACACAGTGTTGGGCACTAACTAGCTAAGTAGCAATAATACTAACTTAACTATATTTTCTGCAGCATAACATTAGTTCAACTGTTTTCAAAATGCAGGTAGGGCCATTTTCTCAGTACCAGCTGCAATTTTGGTGTATTTTAGTTGTATTAGTTGTATTATTAATATAAATTTACTTGTTTAACTATAATGTTGTAATCATACATTTTATTGTTTATTCAATACTTCAATACAATTCGTTTAATATTTTTGTAAAATAAATACTATTTAATCATGTAAAAATTCAGTACTTTGTTATTTTGTGACCTGCTAAACTGCTGTTATTGATGAGTTGACATTGTCATATATTTTTGTCCAGCTGCTCATCTTACAACAGAATGTCATAAAATATGTTTTCTGTACCTTCACTATCAGGAAGAGGGCAGGTCATTAAACCCGCAGTTACCAAATCTTCCGGTGTAATTAGTGGCATCGAGTGGACCTATGCATTTAGTGAAGATGGAATATGTAGAGAGAGAAAGTGAAAGTGTGAGAGGGGCAGGAATGCAAGTTCATGTTTGTACATGATTGAGTCACTGCAAGATCAGGCCTGTAATGTCACACATTCCTCACTGTTGCCAGACACTCATGTGAAGCTTAAGTAGCAAGTAGAGCTATCAATTAAAAATAAAGATAATTCAAAGACATTACATTATTATGATTTTGTTCGTCGCTTTTATTGTTTTCCAATACTTGCATTAACAAGTATTAATTGTCAACCAGTTAGTAGAAATGGGTTCCGGTTTTATTGACATAAAAACATTTGCCAAGAATGTGATCTGATGATGAATTGAAATGTTTCATATTTTCTCATAATATTTGTGTGTATGTGTTCGTGTATTTATGCATTTTTATGTTCAGTCCTGAAAAGAACGAAGAGCAGAAAGGGTAGAAATGACCTCATCAGTGCTGAAGAGGGAGAGGAACATTTCACAGACATCTCCTCTGTTGGTAAGCCATGACCTTTGACCTTCAGAAACTCTAGGTCACTTTACTGTGATGCATAAAACGTCAACACTTTTCCAAAAGCTACTTAGCCAAAAGCTACTTTTCACAAAGACAGCACAATAAATGTTTCATAACAAAAATGGAGAAGGGAAAGCAGGATCAGGTGACTACTGCTGTGTATTAGTACTAGCAATGTAACCTTAAAATCATTCAAGCTTGATTAGATGTTTTCTCCTATTTGAAATTTAAGAGGCTGATAGAATGCTTTATAATCTTAAACTCATGTTTCTTAGCTTTAAACCATGATGAATAACTAATAACTAATACAGTTTACATTCTTGTCTGTATTTATGTCTTATATCCTAAATGATGAAGTTACAAAGTAGAAGCTCTATGATCAGAGTAGGGGTGTCCCAGACTTTTCATAGTCGAATCGGAATTTTCGAATCTTGGTAATGTATTTTGCCCCGCCTTTTGGGGGTCAGGGCAAAATACATTACCAAGAGTCAAGTAGTCAGACATTCGACAGTCATAATTACGTTAACACACAGGGAAAATGTGTAACGGACGCCTCGCAGATACAAACAGGGTAAATAATGTTTTATGTTTTGATTAAAAGATAGTTAACATTAAACGTCAGCGAAACCCTAAGAATTCACAACATTTTTTACAATAGTGCTCTCATTATAACGTCATGTATATGACAGAAGTTATTAATGTTCTGCATTTCTGGTTTGAGCTGCGCGCGCTGAAGATGACTAGTAAAATGAAGCAGCAGGTTTTTAATCAATGGGATTTATCTCATCACTTATCTCATATAGAATACGCTTCGTTATTTATACAACATAACGTTAATATTACGACTTATAGGCTATCTGCACATAATGCCCCGAATGCATGAACGTGTTTGCGCGGCTCTGAATGAACTCCTTTTGTGGACGCGTTCTTCACGTAACAACGTGCAGAAACACAGCAACTAAACTGTAAAAATTCACAGCGTTGTATTATAATAGTGTTCTCATTATAATTGTTATGTATATGACAGTCCCAGTCATAGTTCTTAATATTCTGCATTGTTGTTTGTCTTGCTCGCGCTGCGCGCTGAAGAGATAATCACCGTAGTACTACAATGAAGCGCTTTACTGCAGCGCAACTCAACATCTTATACGTTATACGAGATAAATAATATATGCACGATATATATAAACCGGCTGAAATGTTTTGAAATCACTTGTACCCTACCTGATCAAAAAAATCCAGTAGTTCTATGTGAAATCAGACATTTGAGCACCCCCATATAGCCAAAATGGCATGATCATAACACCCCGTGAATATTCAACTGTGAGACTGGTAGTCGAATCAGGCTCCTCCTATCAAAGCATCGAATCTTCGACTATTCGGGGTCACTCCTAGAACAGAGTTTAAGCATCTTCCTTTTATGAATGTATTTTTTTAATCTCTAGCTCCACCTGGATCACCTTTCGCCCGAGCTAGCCTGAAGAGCAGTAAGAACGATAGCTCTTCATATTTCCGTCGAAAAGAAAAGAGGATACGCTTTTTCATTCGGCGGATGGTGAAGGCACAAAGTTTCTACTGGATCGTTCTGTGTTTGGTGGGATTGAACACGATGTGTGTGGCCATTGTCCATTACGACCAGCCTGAGTGGCTCACCAAGGCCCTGTGTAAGCAAAGCAAATACAACATCTATTCATATACTGTCTCGGTGTCAAAACATTTGATTTTTATTTTTTTGGCTATTTGTTTGATGTTTATTATTGTGTCTTGTTAAATTGTAGCAAAATTAAGATGTAATTAAATAGTTAAATTATACTAAAATAACTAACATTTTTTGTTTAAAAGATGGATCCTCTGACTGAACAACATCTATTTAGTAATTTAAGAGCAAATGAAATATTTAGATATAAATATTACATTTAATTATTTTAAATATAAAATAAATGTATATAAAATTGATTTAATAATTAGTTTAGTTTAGTTTATTTCATTTATTTAACAGGGACCATGCACAACACAAGTGTTGTGCCAGAGTTAGCTACGGAGTTCATTTGCATCTGCAGTCCCTGGGCAGGATATTGTTACAAAATTACAATACTCTATCACAAACAATACAATACATACAATATCACATCACACGCTATAGAACAGGGGTGCCCAAACTCAGTCCTGGAGGGCCGGTGTCCTGCAGAGTTTAGCTCCAACTTGCCTCAACACACCTGCCTTCAAGTTTCTAGTATGCCTAGTAAGAGCTTGATTAGCTGGTTCAGGTGTGTTTAATTGGGGTTGGAGCTAAACTCTTCAGGACACCGGCCCTCCAGGACCGAGCTTGGGCACCCCTGCTATAGAATGAACAAATGGTCAGTGATCGCATATTTGATTTTCCTTAAGCCATACTTTAAGTGTAGTTTAAAAAATACTGAATGTTGTACACTCTCTATATAAACAGGTACTGAATTCCATCTTTCTGCTGCTCTAACTGAAAAAGCTGATTGTCCAAAGACAGTTTTCTTAAATTTAGCCGAACAGTCGCCTCTAACTGATGACCTAGTCTCCTTAATATTTTCCTTACAGAAAGCCTCACATTGTTTAAGAGGTGGTGGTGCAAGATCATGAATTAGTTTATACATCAAACACACATCTGCAAAGAATAAAAAAATTATCAAACGCCAATAATTTATCATTTTTTAATAATAATGCAATGATGATAACTCCTTGGCTTTTTAGCTAAAAATCTCACAGCTTGTTTATAAATAGTATATAATGATGTTAACATGGTTATACTTGTTTGGGACCAACTTGTAGCACAATAAGATAGATGTGGGGGAATCATTGTATGCATAAAACGTTTAGCAGCAGCCATAAGGTAATTGGTGCCTAATATTGGTGTCTAATAAGATCATCAAGCTTGCTCTAGCACTTCTAGAAACCTTTTTAATATGTTTTTTTTTTATTTAAATTAGAATCCATAATCTTACCCAAATATTTAAAATGCTCAACAATATTTATTACTTCTCCTTTGACTAAAATATCCGGACAACGCTCATCAACTCTCTTACTTGAAAAGTACATTCCCACAGATTTCCTCACTCAATGAAAGTATATATTATTTATTTTATCTGTGTTGCCCAGCTCTACCTTGTAAGAGCATTAGTTTTGAAGGTTTGTGTGGGAAAAGCTTGGGTTTTGACAGATAACCTAATCTCTCCTTTCATTTCTACGGGCTGTTAGACCTGGCAGAGTTTGTATTCCTGGGTCTGTTTCTGACAGAGATGACTCTGAAGATGTATGGCCTGGGGCCCAGAAACTACTTTCACTCCTCGTTCAACTGTTTTGACTTTGGGGTGAGTCACAGCACACATGATTCAGATGGGCCAGTCAGTCATTATCAGCCACTGTGATACTTATGTCTACACTGAATCACCACAAGGCCGTTCATGAGTTGTAGCTTACCAGCTTACTCACATTCACTCCAACTGTCATTTTCTTGGTAGATTTTATGTGTATTCTAGTTACCTTTTAAGAATTTATTTTTTTCTGGTTAATATTTTAATACATTTAATTTGAATGAGACGCTACACAAAATAAACTCGTATAACTGAGAGGTTCTTGGTGATTCTTGATTTCTCAGGTAATTGTGGGAAGTATATTTGAGGTGGTGTGGGCAGCGATCCAGCCTGGTGCATCTTTTGGGATCAGTGTTCTGAGAGCCCTGCGCCTGCTCCGTATTTTTAAAGTAACCAAGTAAGTAAATGAATACACTGCTGATTTGTGAATGCTTTCAAACTTGGGTTGGGCCAAAACAATCACATATCTAAATATTGCAACTGATATTGCACTGATACTTCAGATCAGAAATTCCTGATACTTCAGACCCAAACCGCATGACCGAGATTTTTTACATAAAGTACTCCCTGAAACTAGCGTTTAATAAATCTTTACATGTTGTCCATCACAAATGTTTAAAACTAATGAATACTATTTTAATATTATTTATATTATATTTTTTATTCATATATTCCTTATATTTTTTAAATATAACTACATATATAATATACAAATATGTGTGTATATTTACGTATACTTCAAAATTAATAAAAAATATATTTTTTAATAAAATGTTAATTCTATGTGTTAATTCTCTCACTCTCTCTCTCTCTGTAGGTATTGGAACTCTTTGCGGAATCTTGTGGTTTCACTGTTGAACTCCATGAAGTCCATCATTAGCTTGCTCTTCCTCCTCTTCCTCTTCATCGTAGTGTTTGCCCTGCTAGGCATGCAACTCTTCGGGGGCCAGTGAGTGATTTCTGAAATGTTCCTCCATTGTTCTAGCCGTTTCTGCCCAATTCCCCCTCTGGAATAAAGAAATAAATTGTATTTCTTCTGTTGAAATTTTTTTTATTTTATATGCCCAATATTCTCCACCAAACAATGTGCAACTTAAAAGGTATAGACAACCTGGGCCATGCACTTTTTAAATAATTAATAGGCATAACCTTTTAAAATGCTCATGGTTCACATAACTACAATCACTTAAAAGTGACTGTGCCAGGCAAGAGCAGATTCTGTAAAGATGCTGGAATTGTAAATCTGCATGCATCCTTATGCCTTATGACCACAGCAGGCCTGCCATGAAGCTCTGATAGAAGTTTCCATAACACCCCTGTGGCATCTGCTTCAGATCAGTTTTCTGGAGCTGATCTAAAGTCTGACTGCATGTTTGATGTGTCTTCTGTTGGACTGAGATCAGCCTAGGCTCCATCTGCTGGGGTACTGCTGACTTATCCATGAACAAAACTGGTCACAACATGTGCTTAATTGTGCAGTCTCATTTATGTAATGGGGTTGTAAAATGTGTCCTACTGTCAAGTGCAGTTTTGGTGACACATTTTAATAGTCTTAAATTTGAGTCGTTGTTGAGAAGAGAAGCTCTGGAGAGATTAGTATTTTCCTCAGCTTTCCTGGACACTGGCTGCATCAAAAATCTGTCAGTTCTTGTGAATAAGTAATTACTTCTCAGCCATTAAAAAATTACTTTCTATATAGAATGAATGTGTGTAGTATGAATGTAATCCGGACGTACTACATTCGTCATTGTCAAATGACCTACCAGCATCAGTTGTGTCGCTTCACTGCTATTCACAGATCCTCTCCCGTGGCCTCATGGAATAGTAAATTGTCCATTGGATGCACATTTCAGATTCTTGCAGGAAGTAGTAAGTCATCCAGGTACTTTTTGCTTCCCATTTTATGAATACTGTGAATTCAAACTACTCTTTTCATATAGCCACTAAATTGACTATACTGTACACATAACCACTAAAAGTATTATTGTTATTATTATTATTTTTTAAAATGTTGTTATTATTTAGTCTGTTTCTGTTGCCACCTTAAATCAATTAAATCAGAATTTCAGTATATCCATCCATCATCTTCTCCCTTCTTTTCTGCAATCCTTCTGCCCTCGTGCCAACTCTTGTGAGCAGAGAGAGTGATACAGCATGCCAACAGGGATTTAGATCTCTACTGATTATGCAGTGTGTCTGCTTGCTTTAATGAAGGGCACCCCGCTGACAACAAGCGCGATGAATGAAAGCTTTAGTCGTCATCCTTCCTCTTTCTCTCCCTTTTTAGTGGCATTAGGCTACATGTAACCAATACAGTGTAGCTAGCAGTCAGTTATAAACTGTATCTGTTAAATACTTTTACTTCAAATAAATGTTTATTTTATTTTATTTTTGCCTTTTTTTTAAAATCTGGAGTATAGTAATAATGTTAATTTTAGCATTGCAGTATGAGTGTTCACCATCTTATAAACGTGAGTTCTGCACAATTCCGTTGCGCTCCATCCAGCTGCTCTTAATGGCAGAACGCGTTCTGTGTGAATGCCCGTGAGTCATCACAGCCAGACCCTGTGTCTAAAGGAAGAAATGCATATTCAAGAGTCAGATGGGAAATGGTACCCATGAGTCATTCTGCCCTTCCAAATAAAGATCACATGCACTAGTAGAACTATTTTTAATTTGACAGCATTTATGATCTTCATTCGTGTTGATGTGTTCTGATAGGTGGTCATCTTGTGCATGTTGTGATGTCAGTGTACATGCACATCTCCCATAGGCTGTGATGTAATCAGGGTTTAAAGCCTGCAGGGTCTGATGGTATTAACTCACCTGTCTGTATTTGTTGGCTGTGTTTTTAAGGTCTTGCCTAATGCCCCTAGAGTTTGTTAAATTGCTGTCATGCAGATTACCAGTGAAAGTATTGGAGTTGTAGAGGGGATTGCAGAGTACGAGCATAAACATTCAAGTGGTTTGAAGAGACTTTCTAATTTAGTCTTTGATCATTGAGTTTTTTTGACCCCTGTCTGTGCCTGTTAAAATGCTCTGAGTGAAGTGGTTATTTTAATTCTTGTGTTTCAGAGAAATGTCTGCGGTTGATATAACCAACTTGGTATGTAAATTAGATTAATTATTTGAGATCTTTCCCTCCAGCAGAACATCCTGTCAAATGAGCCTCTGTCAACGTTTTCATCCTGTTTTTTGTCTTTAGTTTTGAGGGCCCAAGGGCCCTGAGGCACAAAGTTGCTCAGGTTTGTTCTCTGAAGTGTTTGCATGTGTAGGTATGAAATACATTTGCACAAAACTGTTAGACGCTTCCCTGGCGATTACAAAATAATTTTTATTCTTTGTCAATTTTTGCATTTACAGTTCTGTGTAATCAATCATATTCTAAGCTTCTTATACTGTATGAGTGAACAGCATTTTGTTTTGTGTGAGGATGCAATAATGCATCTACTGCAGCTTCTGTTGAAAACCTCGTTATGTTTAAGATGTAAGGCTAATGCACACATCCCACGACAAGCCAGTACTGAATGATACATCCTTTCCACCATAATTCACTGTTGTGAAAGCAGGCGTGCTCTGAATCTCCTTTATGAATGGATGAGTCACCAATGTGTTCTTGTGTTTCCATTGAAGGCCAGACTGTGAAAGGCAATTTGGAGAGAGTTAAAGATGGCAGGACTGAAAGAGAACTCTGAAATCTAAAAATAAAATGCTAGAAAGGAAGAGAGTGATAGGGATGGATCAAAAAAAGAAGAAAACTGATCCTCCAGTTCATTTAATCTGAGGCAAGGACAAATATTTCTTGCCTCGCGTGCAAGAGGTCATGAATCTGAGCCTGGCTCGACTGACAGTTTGTCATTATATCAGAAATGGAGGCGTGTGGCTGAATGTTATTTGATTTCAATGGAATTGTGGGTGTGAGAGCATCCATTTTTTTGCCTGACATCTATGTTATTAAAGTTTTTAGGGGGTTGAGATGAAAGACAGGGGTGCCAAAGCCCTTCTAGATAGAGATTAGGGTCTCTGTGTTTAGCGTTTTCATCCAGAAGGTGAATGAGAAATTAAAATAAAGCTAAAAACAAGCCATATCTCATTTGAGTATGAATGTTACACTGTTCTTAACATTCAAGCCCATAAATGACTGATGATAAGTGCCGTGCTCAAGGGTACAAATGATGGTAAAACAGAATTTTGATCCTAGTAACTCAGTATCTTTGTTTTGACAGCCCTGCGATTAAAGCAAACCAGAACTGACATCAAAATCTTCAGTGTACCTCTGAAGCCTGTTTTACACCAAGTGCACTGAAGCTCTCTCTCTCGTCCCAACCAGGTTTAATTTTGAAGATGAAACTCCCACTACAAACTTTGACAGCTTCCCTGCAGCCATAATGACAGTCTTCCAGGTATACTTTATTTTAATTAGGCCTTATGAATGTTTAATGTGTTTTTTCATGTATTAAACTATAAGACTGTTTGGTGTTCTTGACCTGTTTATGCCTCTTGCAGATTTTGACAGGAGAGGACTGGAATGCAGTGATGTATCATGGGATAGAGTCCCAGGGTGGCGTCCGGGGTGGAATGTTCTCTTCAGTCTACTTCATTGTTCTTACACTGTTTGGAAACTGTATCCTGTCCTACATTTGTTCACATTGTTGGGGCATCAGGGACAAGACCTTTTGAAATGCATCTACATTAAAAAGTTCAACATATGGAAAATCAAACAGTGAATATTGTCAGAGGCAAAGAAAATTGTTAAAATAAATACTGTATATTTTAAGTTTATTTATTCAAGAAAAAAAAGTTTTAGACATTTTAATGGAAGAAAGTAGATAAAAAAATTCAGTCGAATTTCTTGGAATTATTGATAAAATGTAAAAATGTAATCTGTTTTAATACAAATTGAGTGTATATTGAATGAAATGCAATATGAAATACAAACAGTTCTCTAACCTGATAACTAGACACACTTCTCAATGTATTCTTGGCCATCGCTGTGGATAACCTTGCCAATGCACAGGAGCTGACAAAGGTAAAGCTTCCTGTCGCCTGATTTATGATCATTTTATTTATTTATTTATTTTTGTTATCACGCTTACATTGTCACAAAACACCATGAGAATGTAGGTTTCTTTTATCCTAATCTTTCATTTCTGCAATGCCCATGCTTTCAGGATGAAGAGGAACAAGAGGAGGCAGCGAAGAAGAGCATGGCTCTTCAGAAGGCCATGGAGGTGAAGGAGGTCAGCCCAATGTCTGCTGCCAACATCTCAATAGCAGCGTAAGAGTCTGCCTTTTTTCCCCTGTATTTTTTCTTACCCAGCCTTGCGCTATGAAACTTTTCCTCTGTCCATGTGCACTGTAACTGTTATTTGTTACTTCTCTTTTACGTTTTTTTGTGATTGCTTGATTGTTTATTCAGTCAATGTCAGTGTGACCCTGACCTCCTTTTAAACCTGCTCTGTGTAGTCTGTTCTACATAAGTGTGTTGCTTTAGGGTGATATGTTATATCAAATCAATGTTATTATAGTTTAATTATGTCATCTGCAGAGATAGTTATTATGGTGCCATATGCTAATTTAGCCTGAAAGCTTCTGCAAGGTAAAAAACTCAAATTACTGACAGGTGGACAGACAGAGTGACATCACTCTGACTGCCATCTGCTCCCTCGGCACTTTTTTCATTTGTGTTTGTGTCTCATTCTTTTGTTTTTGTTTTTGTTTCACATGTGCAGTTTTGTAAAGCAAAATCGAGATGCAATCTCTCGCAGGTCTTCAGTCTGCAGCGTTCACTCACCGTGAGTTTTGCTCTCACTTACAATAATCCTCTCCTCTCCTCTCTTCTCCTCTCCTCTCCTCTCCTCTCCTCTCCTCTCCTCTTCTCTCCTCTCCTCTCCTCTCCTCCCATACTCCTCTCCTCTCCTCTCCTCTCCTCTCCTCCCCTCTCCTCTTCCTGTTTCTATTCCTATTCATATTCCTTGTTCCTATATCTCTACCTATTCCAATCTCCTTAAAGCTTTAATCCTCTCATTGTTTTTCCTTCTCTGTCTTTTTGGTTGTAGCTCATCTCATTGATTTTGGGGGATGATCATAGCATCAATTTTAGTAGTAAACAAATGCTTTCATACAAAATACGATTAATCAACATTGTCCGTCCCAGCACCCTTTTATTTAATTACAGCCATGCATGTCTACATGGCTGGTGTTAGTATGGTTAGTAGTTGATTTCCTTATTTTAGTGCTCTTTAAAGACAACTACACTCCCGAAGTTAGAACTAGAAAAGGAACGTTTGTCAAGGCAAACTTTGAATGTTGGCTTGACAGAATGTTGTGTGAAAAAAATGTTGTCTGTTCTGTTGTTTGAAAAAAAAAAAAACTTGGGCAAAAAAGATTTAGGGTTTATATAGTTATATATACTGTATATACTGTAGTTAATATTTGCTAGCATGTTGCTAGACAGTGGCTTAGATGTTTTAGATGGTTGCTAGATTGTTGTTAAGCAGTTGCTATAGTATTCTGGGTGGTTGCTAGGTTGTTGCTACAGGATGGATAGATGGATGGATAGATAGATAGATAGATAGATAGATAGATAGATAGATAGATAGATTTTTATAGAGAATAAACAAAGAGAGAAAGACAGACAGAAAACCAAAGAAAGAAAGAATTAATGAATGAATGAATGAATATATGAATCTTTAACACCAGGTTAGGAAAGAAATTCAGAGACATTAATTAGAAAGCCCACAAATATTGTTAAACCATTAGATTGGTTTCATTATTTTACACTACATGTGGGTACTTAGAGCTTGTTATTTCTTCTTTACATGGTCTCCCTTTGTCCTTAGATAGATGTATGATATATGTGAAGGCACTGAGAGCCTCCAGCACTTTGATTACATCATTTTGATAGTGGTTAACTTTTCCAATATGAATGAAGGCCAAGCTAAACAGAGCAGTCTGGGTGTGCTGTCTGCAAGCTTCAGTGACTATTTGGATCAACGGCCTTTGCAATGTGTGGTTTTGGGCTGTGTGTGTGTGTGTGTGTGTGTGTGTGTCTGGCCTGCGCTTTCTCTGTGTTTGCGATAATCATTGGCTGTCAGTTGTGCTGTACACTGGCAAGTCTCCCCTGGCATTAATCTATTACCTGCACTTCCCCACAGCCTGCAATTTCCTCCAGAGAGACGTTCAGACAGACAGATGGACAGACGGGGCATGCAAGAGATAGAATGGCACTTTTTTCACCAAGAAACAGCACAATCATTTGGTGCATGGAAAGTATATTAAAATCTACGGGTTCATGTTGTTTGTCTCTGTTACGTTTTCCTTTCTCTCTAGTTGTTCTTTCCTTCTCTCTTGACTTCTTTTCATATAATGTGCTTGTTTGTCTTTAACCTGTCTGTCGTTTTTGTGTTGTGCGAACCTGAATGTATCTCTAAGGAGTTATGTCTACACTCCATGTCGTCGCTTTGTGAGGTATAGTGACACAACTCAGGATGCTATTGTTATTTTTGTTTGACTTTAGTTGTTTTTATCATTAGTACATGCTATTAGCGCATCATTAGGACTTCTGAGTCCCTGTAGTCCCATGATGCTCTTTGTCCCCTCTTAACAATGGAACAGCATTTGGTGTTGGACGTAAGCGAAATGCATGAGTCACAGAGCATGACATACAGATTATACTGAAACTGTACTGTATGTAGAAAAACCTCTATGCCAACCACTGTTCCACTCGAATTCTTGAGAACGACCAGTAAGAATTTCTCCTTATGTGTTACACAGAAGAAATAAAGTCATACGGGTTTGAAACAGCATGAAGGCGAATAAACATGTGACAGCACTTTCATTTTTGGGTGAACTTTTCTTTTAAAGTGGCCATAACTTACAGAGTTTAGTTTAGTTTAGTCATTTTTGTTTATCATTTTGTCCCTTTGAAGTCCAGAGTAGCTGATTGTTTGTCTACTATACCTTTAAGAATTAAAGAATGACCTGTGACTTTAAGATGTACAACCTATATTTGGATTATAGTTTTTTTACCGTTTACTGTTTTACTTATTTACTATTACTATTATAGTATGTAATAATGTTTTAAATTAACATTTATTTTTGTACTGTTTAGTTTTCATGTTAAATTGTTTGTTTTAGTCATTTTTTTATGTGCTTTATCATTTATATTGGTTTTTATTTAAATATTTCTATAAAGCTTTATTTATTTTTATTTCAATTTTAGTACTTTTTTAATACTGCCATAGCAACAAGTTTTAGTCTAATGTGAAACTCTCATGATGTCATGAAGATTAAAGGGATAGTCCACCCAAAAATGAAAATTCTGTCATAATTTATTCATATGAATAATAAAAAAATTTATTTTGAAGAATGTTGGTAACCAAACAGTTTCGGTTCCCATTGACTTCCATTGTATGGACAAAAAATACATTGGATGTCTATAAGAATTCATATGGTTACCAATGTTCTTCAGAACATCATCTTTTTTACACAGAAAAAAGTAAGTCAAGTTTGGAACAACATGAGGGTGAGTAAATCATGACAGAATTTTCATTTCTGTGGGTGTATTATCCCTTTAACCATGATCAGTGTGATTTCGAGTGGTCAACAGTGGTGGGCTCATGGATGTGGGTGTTATCGGAGTAAATACGTAGTGATGTGTGTAATTCAGGTGAATATTCTCCCGTCCCTCAGTAAAGAGCAGCAGAGGTCACTGCAGAAGTTGTCCATATGGGAGCAGCGCACCACCCAGCTGCGTAGACACAACCTGCGCAACAGCAGCGAGACCCTTTACAATGAACTAGAGCCTGAAGAGCGTCTACGTGTGTCTTCAGCGCTCCATCTGCGGCCCGACATGAAGACCCACCATGATCGTCCACTTGTAGTGGAGCACAGAGATGGCACAGGGGACAATTCCAGGACTGACACCGATGGAGACACTCCAGACTGTCAGCTGTCCTCTAGCAACCCAAGGAAGCACCATCGATGTCGAGGAGAGAACGGAGATGCTGAAGAGGGGAGGCACCATAGACACCACAGCCGAAACAGAGAGCATCAGGACACCCTGCACAGCAGCAATCAGGATGGAGGACACAGGAACCACCACACGGCTGGTTCTCCTGAGGAGGGCATAGGGTTGGAGGAGAGAGAACACAGACACCACCATTCTCGCCGATCCAGGGAGGTCAACGGGAATGGCAACGGCACGATTGGTAATGGAGGCAGAGGCGAGGGTGGGATACGAGGTCACAGAGAGGGCGAAGGAGGGAATGGAGAAAGGAGGAGACTCCGGCCACGTGTTAAAGCCCAGTTCACACTGGATGGAGAAGAATGCAGGGAGAACGGTGGAAAACACAGGTACATTCTCAGACTGTATGGCGGCCTCAGAAACTATTTGGACACTTAAAGGGATAGTCCACCCAAAAATACAAATTCTGACATCATGTACTCACCCTCATGTCTTTTCAACCTGTATGCATTACTTTTTTCTGCAAAAATAAAAAATAAATATATAAAAATTCTGACATCATGTACTCACCCTCATGTTTTTTTCAACCTGTATGCATTTATTTTTTTCTGCAAAAAAATTTAAAAAAATTGTTAAATTCTCTGACATCATGTACTCACCCTCATGTTTTTTCAACCTGTATGCATTTCTTTCTTTTTTTTGCAAGTCTCTGCTTGAAAAAAATCTCTGCTGCTTTTCTTTAAAATACATGACATTACTTTGATGTTTTGTTTTTTAATGCAATGTCATTCATCATTTAATGTGAGACATTTTGACATGTACATGCTGAATAGACTGACATTAAATGCATGATCAGACATGGCATTTTTCCTCAAATTTCATTGTTGCTTTGATCTGCATGTACTTTGCAAAGCATTAGGCAGCACTTTGAGATATATTGAGTATGTATGTTGGATATACAGTGGGTACGGAAAGTATTCAGACCCCCTTCAAAAAGAGTGAAAAATTGAAGGGGGTCTGAATACTTTCCGTACCCACTGTATATATATATATATATATTACAGGGGCAGACCAACAGGAACAGACAGCCTAGCCACCAGCCCTCTCCGGTCTCCTACTGAAGAGAAGCCAGAAGACAAAGATAATTTAAAAAACAGCACCAGAGTGGGCCCAACCGGAGTCAACATTCCTGTCACCATAACTGCCCCACCAGGAGAGACTACAGTCATTCCCAGTAAGTATTTTTTTTTATCTCCTGCTTGAATAATATGAGCACATTTTGCCAAAAATAACATATCAATTGAATAATTTGACTAGTGACTTTTTAAAATAATTAGTCATATAAATAAATGAACTTTTCCACGACATTCTAATTTATTGAGATGCACCTGTATTTTACATATATACATTTTTTGTAATACAAAAGGAGATTTCTAGAAGAATGTCCAAGCTGCCACCAGTGGATGCAAAAATACCATAATAAAAGTGTTCCATGCAACCCTAAAAAATAAGTTAAAGATAACAGCAGCCTAGGCATTATGCTGAATTACTAAAGTGTTTTGAGTGACATGAGGGTAAATACATGGTATATTTACACAATACATGGTATATATACAGAATATTTATTTTTGGTTGCATTATCCCTTTAAGTATTATCTACTATCTACATAATCATGTAGCACCGCTAAAAAGATGGCAGCATTGAATGCTTAAAGGGGTCATATGATGCTGCTAAAAAGAACATTATTTTGTGTATTTGGTGTAATGAAATGTGTTTATGTGGTTTAAAGTAAAATAAAAAACACATTATTTTCCACATACTCTCCAAAGAGAAAGGAAAAATTGAAATCGCATCATATGACCCCTTTAATTGACACTTGTGACATTCTCTCCTCATCTTTGCTCTAATGATCATCTGTTTGACAGTGAACAACATTGATGGTGACAGTCTACTGCTGAATGAGGAAAAGAAGGATCTTGATGAGCTAAATCAGAATGCGCCCAAACACATTCTGCCATACAGCTCCATGTTTGTGTTTGGTCCAACTAACCCGTGAGTTAAACCCCAAATATTATGTTGCATTATTATGTTGCAGAAAACTCTTGAGGAGAGATTTTAAATATGTATCACATATATTACTTGCCTCAATTTGCTCAGAATTAGCATTTAGTTGTAGGCTAAACGTACCTGCTAAATGTTGTGAATAAGTGTTGTTTCTTCATGTTGTCTCTACAGAGTGAGACGGCTGTGTCATTATGTGGTGAACCTACGGTACTTTGAGATGTGTATCCTCACAGTCATCACCATGAGCAGCATCGCCCTCGCTGCTGAAGACCCTGTGCAGGCCAATGCCCCGCGTAATGATGTAAGACACACAGACCTACCTGGAAATGTCAGGAAATGTAAAATCTGTAATTTCCAAATCTGAAAAAGTCAATATATATTTTTACATATATTATTTTCATGTAAGTTATACAATTTTTGTCTTTTTCATATCAGTTTTTTTTTTTTTTTTAGCTATAAAATCCAGCAAACGCTGATCTCATTGACACTGTCTTTCACTGTAAGCTGGGGTTATGACATCAGTGGTGTTTACATAACTCAAGGACATTCCTGTAGGGCAGTATGGCAGCCCTTGTCTGAACTGTCATGCTGAGGGTTGTCACTAGCCCCACTTGACTTGCTTTTGCACCATATTTTTATTTCGGGACAGCCCGTGAGCAGTCTTAAGCACCTCGTGCCACCGCATTAGCCCATAAGCGTAGCTTATTAAGCAATGCTCTCTGAATTACAGAGAATTATGTGTAACCATGTCTCCAAGAATCCTATAGTTTCCAAGAATCCTATATTGATTCACTGAGCATCATCGGCTTGTACAATGATTCTCTGCTTTCAGTATTTCCCAGCTGTTCATGTGGGAGGAATGAAAGATAGGAAAAATAAATGAGTATTTATTTGAAACATCTATTTTTGTCTCTCAGAAAATACAATGTACATCATGTCTGTTCTGTTTGGGAGATTATTGAATTACTCACTGAATCATAGCTGCAGTGGGGCCAAACACTATGGTTTATTCTGAGATTTTTATATTATTTATGGCATCATCCACTTTCCTTTGCTCAAATGGTCTGTGGGACTTCAGAAATATGAAGAAAATAACTGCTTATTTCTAACTCCTTATTTCTTGTGGTTTCCTCAGGTGCTGAAATACCTAGATTACGTCTTCACTGGTGTGTTCACATTTGAGATGGTTATAAAGGTAAAAACAACTGCCGTTCATCTATTTTTTTTTTAAACTTGCAATATTAAATAATATTGATTTTAATTTTTTTAAACAGTTTATTCACACTACCCTTCAAAAGTTTAGGGCTTCTATGATTTTTAATGTCTCTTGAAAGAAGTCTCTTATGATCACCAAGGCTGCATTTGTTTGATCAAAAATACAGTAAAAGCTGTAATATTTTTAAATAGTATTACAGTTTAATATAAATATTATTACAATAATAAGAAAACAGTTGTGCTGCTTAACATTTTTGTGGAAACTGAGATGCATTGTTTTCAGGATTCTTTGAATCTTTAATAGAAAGTTCAAAAGAACAGCACATTTTTTAAATAGAATATTTTGTAACATTACAAATGTCTTTACTGTCACTTTTGATCAATTTAACGGGTCCCTGCTGAATAGAATCAGTAATTTTTTTTGTTCACCCCTTTTTTGTCTTCTCCCTTCTAGATGATCGATCTTGGGCTGCTGTTGCATCCTGGGTCTTACTTCAGGGATCCGTGGAACATACTGGACTTCATTGTAGTCACCGGTGCTCTGGTGGCCTTCGCCTGCTCGTGAGTGGCTGTTTTTGTAATTCTGTCAGAGTGGAGCAGACAGAGCGGTCAGAAGAGCAGGCTGTCAGTTCAAATCCAGCAAGAGAGCATTCAGTCGAAAATGACGGAAACAGGATGTGACTGTCTGCTGTTTAGTATCTGGTGTGAGATGGAGCTCTGTGATGAGGGGAAGTGTGGCATCTGTGTATAGTTCGGTCTTTGGAACTGATCGGTTTAACGTGCATCTGTTTTTTTTTTAGCTCATAATAGGATTGTGCATAGCACGCATAGAATTGTGCATAGCACGGGTGCTAATGATTCGGGTTTAGTATTTCCCACAGGAGCTGAGCCAGACAGTCGCATTTCCCAGCTGTTTGCTTTTAATTCTTATTGTTCGTGACCCATCCATGATAATTAGCAATGATTTCCTAAATGTGCTGTTACTCTTCTAGTTGAATCAATTTATAATTTTAAAAACAGAAATGAAACCGCAATAAAATCCACTCACGTAAAAATAAAATAGACTCACATTAAAGGAATTGTTCACTTAAAGATGAAAATTTGCTGAAACTTTACTCACCCTCAAGCCCTCAAGATGTAGATGAGTTTGTTTCTTCATCAGAACAGATTTGGGGAAATTTAGCATTGCATCACTTGCCTCACCAATGGATCCTCTGCAGTGAATGGGTGCCGGCATGAGTCAATGAGTCCAAACAGCTGATAAAAACATCACAATAATCCACAAGTAATCCACATGACATCAATTCATGAAAAATTGCATGTTTGTAATAAATCAATCATTAAGACTTGTTTAACTTGAAACCATCGTTTCCAGCTAAAACATCAAGTCCACTGTCCATAATGTTGCTTTCTCCAGTGGAAAAAGTAATTTAGTCTGAATCAGGAGAGAAATATGCACAGACTAAGCTTTGTTTACAAATGTAAATAACAGTTTATAACAGTTCAAAACAGATCTAAACAAATATGTCTGTGGATTTTGATGTGAAAGGACAACGGGATGGAACTTTTCACTGGAGGAAGCTTTATTATGGATTATGGACTGGTATTTTGGCCAGAAGCCAAATAATTGTGATGTTTTTATAAGCTGTTTGGACTTTCATTCTGACGGCACCCATTCACTGCAGAAGATCCATTGGCGAACAAGTGATGTGATGCTACATTCATCCAAATCTTTTCTGATGAAGAAACAAACTCTACATCTTGGATGGTCTGAGGGTGAGTACATTTTCAGCAAAGTTTCATTTTTGTGTGAACTGTTCCTTTAAAGTAGATATCTGAGCCATATAGAGAGACCAGAATATTGTAGAGTCTTGGGTACTTGAGCCACTAAGTAAATTTCCTTCATAGCAATGCCATTGCCACCCACAACACTTTAGCAATGGCATAGCAACGTGCTAACAGCCACTCAGAACACTTAGCAACCATAGAGCATCACCATGGCAACCAGGGAGGTGAGTGTAACGGAGGCCAGCGATAAAACTGTGCAGGTAAAACCTCACTCCCCTGATCTCAAGAGATGCACTAGCAACTGACACTAGAGGTTGCGGTCTTTAGCCTCCTTGTTAGTGCGTCCGCCTCCCATGCTGGAGACTCGGGTTCGAGACCCACTCGGAACAAGAACGAGATGTGGTGGTGAGGACCCGGGGGAGAGGAGTTACATATATATATTGAACAAGTGTAAAACCAAGATAGTTCAAATGTAATATTTTTTTTTAGTTTTAATAAAAAACAATGCCTACATAAAAGTGCCTGTAGTTGAAGAAAGGAGTACTTAGGGTGGTATCAGCTCTGGTTTCAGTGCACTGTTGTATATTGATTATAAATGTATCTCATACTGTGTTCTGCTCTTTCTGATTCTCTTGTGTTTGTCTCACTTTAACTGTTGTAATCTTCTTCTCTCTCCTGTGCTGATCTTCAGTAGTTGATAGCAAGCTTTTGTCCTGTGGGCTTTAATGTTTCTCATTTAGTTTTTTCTTTCTCCATCTTTCTTTCTCTGTCTCTCTCTCACTTTCTTTATCTGCCCTGTCCTTCCCTCTCGCTTGCATTGCTTTCAGGAGCTTCATGGGGTACGCATTTGTTATTACCTGCTTCCTGTGTATCTGCCTGAGTATGAGTGTGTGTTTGTGTGGATAAGGAATCGCTAGACCAGTGCAACATATTCACAAGATTTGTGAAACTGCACTTCTGTAGACCACGATTGGGCATGAATTCTTAAACTCAATACACTTCATCAACTAAATATACCTGAGGTATTTGCCAGTTGTTCATTATTTAATCTGTATCCATAAAGAAGCCCAACATAATACATTTAATATATTTTAAATGTAATTGTTAGAAAGACAAAATGACACTTGCTGATGTAAGATAAAAGACACACCAACTGTCTACTAAGGAAAACATCAGTTATGACTTGCGCATCTTTTATTTTTAAATGTGTTCATTTTTATTTCATTTTTAAAATTCAGATATATTTTACTTGCTGTACACAATCAGCATCTATCACCAGGACTTGCATGAACCTTCATGCATGTACTTTCTTATAGTGTGTGTGTGTGTGTGTGAGAGAGACATTTGCCAGTCTGTAACCTTTTCACTTTTGTGATTTTTATCACAGTTCCGTGTTGCGACGTCTCTATATTTACTGCTCAAAGTGATTTATCTTGCAGAGATGTTACAAACAAACAGTAACTAATTATACCTCACTGCATCATGTCTTTTATTATTATAATGGTTTATTGTGCACTGGAGTTGCTTTGATGCTTTTTAATCTTTCTTTGCTGTTCCACAGTGTTTCCGCTCAATGAAAGCTCTCTTCCGTTCTGATCTCATTTAATCTCATTTAATGCTTATTCTATGTCTGTGATGCAGCTTATTATGTGTGTGTTTCTATGTTTGTGCATATGTGCATGGTTTTTCATCGGTTTCCCTCGTCAGATCGCAGCAAAGCGTGACCAGGTGGGGACAGTCTATATGTATAAAAACATACACTTTATCCCCCAACCTCCCCACGGACCACTCCAAACTCACAACCCTTCAACTCTTCCTCAGCCTTTGTAGAAAAGGATGGACCTACTTTTAACCTTGACTTGACCTCTGACCTTTGAAAGGACTTATAGAAACTACTACTCCTACTGTTTCCAGAGGACAGCCACCTCTAATGCTTAGTCAAACAAAAGCTCAATTACTGATAATTACTATTAAATTATAGTCAACAACAACAAAAAAAAGTCAGATCCTGCATATATCCTGCAAATTGCAGGAGTTCTGTAAACTGCTTGATGAGATAATAAATATATTTTTGCATATTATTTTATATATATATATATATATATATATATTCAATATGAAATTTACATTGTAAAATACATTATGAAATATAAGTCATGAAATCATATAAATCATTTGTTGCATTGAAAAGTATTTGTTTTACTGAATTTTATATAATTTGATGCAAAAAAAAAATAAAAATAATAATAATAAAATTAAAATGTTTTATTAATATTACCACAAAACATTTTCCCCCATTAATTAATAAAATATTTGGTGAAAATTTTGCTTAATTTTCACAAATACAATGTCACAATGGAAATTATAATTTAAATTTTTTATATAATTTCTTGTGCTTTCATTTAATTTTGGGCTGCAATTTGACCTGGATTTGCAATTGACCTTTGTATCAGGGTGCAGGTGGCTTTACCCTGTCACAAACATTAAGCAGAACCACTTCAGCACTGGACCTGTGTGATGGGTGCTTGAAGACAGATGGTCCTCTGAAATCTATGGGAGTATAGTTGAGTGTCTCATTGGGCAGAGATCCACATGCACCCCTGGGGTGTGTGTGAGACTTACAGACATTGCATGGACATCGCATGCCAGTGTGATAGAGTCCCAACTCCTCGTGGGAGAGAAAAAGTAAGCAGACAAATCACAGAGCTAAGCTATGACTCCCTAAACCTGGCTTTTTCTTTAGTATCAGGAAGCATACTCCGTATGTTTATTTGCCATACCGAGTATTTGAAATTTTGTATTTTGAATGATGAATGTTTTTTTTAAGACACAAAAAAGCTTAGTGAATTAGTTATCTTAGTTATCTTAGTGAAGCTTGACAGCCTATTTCAGCTGTCAAGGAAATATCTCATCGGTCAGAAAAGACCACTTTTTTTGGATTAAACGGTTGAAATGGAAGTCGTTCTTGTTCATCGACATGTCTGCTGAAGTTTAGAGTAAAAGAGTTTTAAAATAGCCTTTTCTTATCTTTTCAGATGAGTTCCATTCTGTTGAGCTGTGTAATTTCAAATGCCATTCATTGTAAACCTGTCTTACAGCATTCAGTGTCATTGATGTCGACTATCTTCAGTGACTTCATTTAACTTCAAGTCAATCCTGAAAATAAAGCTAAACTGTATGGAACTCGAACAACAAAGCGGCATTGATTATTCAAACTTTAAAAGGATTTATTTTTTATTATTTATTTTCTGTTCAGTTCACTTTATTAGTGTTTCCTTCTAAGCCAGGCATCACTGTTATGAATGTTTATACTTAAGGTTAGAGACTTTTAGCTTGGGCCAGTAAGCAAACAACCAAGAGCACCCTGGCAACCACCAACAACACCCTAGCAACCCTAGTAAGTAAAAATGTTAGCTTCTCAGCATCAGAATATGACTTGGCCAACTGTGGTTTTTACAAAGAGACCATCCCTGCTGAATGGATTGTTTCTTTGTATCTTTTTCTGCTGAATGATTGTTATTTTACAGAAATATTAAATGTTAAATGATAAGTATCATCAATCTCAGAGGTAGGTTTGTTTCTGTAGAATAACCTCCCCTTGAAGGCATGCTTTCTACTAACAAAATAACCTCTAGCTAATGTAATTCTGAATTACATGATGGGCTGGAGGAAGTGATTAGCTTATTAAAATGTAATTGAATTGAGTTCAGGCTTTGTGCATGTGCTGGCAGATGACATCAAAACGCATCAGGTGGGTGTTAAAATGTGTGATTGCAAGCGTGTTTGAAATGTCTCTAAGCCACTGCTTTTTCTTTACAGAGGAACTAAAGGCAAGGACATCAACACTATCAAGTCCCTAAGGGTCCTTCGAGTCCTGAGGCCTTTGAAGACCATTAAACGTTTGCCTAAACTCAAGGTAATGTCCTACTGTCTGGTTCTTAGCCTGCTTAGCTCTTATCTTACTCCTCTGAGAGCATGCAAGTGGAATTAGAGGGTTTTAGTTGTAAAATTACATGATCTGATACAGCAAAGTGAAAGATTATCATTCGTTAGAACCCATAGCAAATCTTTTAGTTTAGATCTATCAGTTCTTGATTCAGTCAGTTGAAATCTTGGCAGTCTACTCAAATAATTAGTAATTAAAGAGATTAATCGCAATGGAAATCGAAAGTCAAGTCAAAATGAATTGTGGGATGCAGTATTCTGTGCATTTTGGCCTGGTTGTGTATGTAAATGTAGTAATCTATGTAATCCGTGAATACGGAAAATTAGCATTCTGCTCACAGTATACAGTACATCCTTAGCATGCCTAGTATGCTATTCTAAACATAACCTATGATATACAGTTGCACAGATAGTACTGTTTCATTTAAATATGTAAAAGATAAATTACATTTTAAATTGGTTCATCTAAATCAGACTAACAAGAGTTTTCTGTTTTTGTGTCAGTGTTTCCCTAGGTACATTATGTGTTGTTTGTGTGGACGTTTTACAAGCAGGGATGATGCCCCTTGTGTAGACCTCCACATTAACTTCATTAACATAATATCTTTGTTTAATCAAATCACACACTTAGGGACACAAACAAATCGTTTTAGAAACACTCACTCTCATTACATGGCTAAATTATACATTTAAACGTACATTTGACACCATCATTTATTCATTTGGCTAAATATTCGTCACCAGTGGCATTAGAGCAAATAATAGACTAATAAATAAAACTGCAGTTTAGCTTAGTTACAATACTAATGCACTGATAAAGCCTCACAGGGCCACAGAGACATTTATTCTGCCTACAGAGATCTTATTAGCATTAATTCCGGAAAAAATACATACTACTCAGGGCTAATAATGATACTCGAAGCACATTAAATTATCAGAAATGACAGAAAAATGAGAAGATTTACATATCCCCCCACTCCCGTTTTATCCTCAGCCTAAGTGCAGTCATGTAGAGCGAGAGGAACAGTAATCAATTAAGACTCTGCCACAGCCTACAATGCTTTCACAAGGGCCTTGTGACATTAACACACGACGACACATTCTACACAGAGGGATTTAATGAAGGTGTGCATTATGGTCTGCTTGTGTTAGGGAGACCCTCCACTCCAGAAGATGTTTGCAGGAGATCTGATTTGTGCTGTTTGTGTGTCCCCAGTCCGTGTTTGATTGCGTGGTGAACTCTCTGAAGAATGTGCTCAACATCCTCATCGTTTACGTCCTCTTCATGTTCATCTTTGCGGTTATTGCTGTGCAGCTTTTCAAGGGGAAGTTTTTTCACTGCACCGATGAGTCCAAAGCCCTGGAGAAGGACTGCAGGTACAGCTGTGCTCTGGCTGGACTGTCGGGATATATTCTACATGATGGAGGGATGGAGGGATGGAGGGAGGGAGGGAGGGAAGAGAAAGAATGAATGGAGAGAAAAAGAAAGGAAATGACTAGGGTTAGATATCGTTTGGGTTTTTTTCGATACCGGTGCCAAATCCATACTTTTATAATGGTTCCGATGCCTAAACGGTGCCTGAACCGATACTTATTAAAAAAGAATAAAATAAAAAAATACAAATTCTCGCAAAAATGATGAATTGGCCATTAGCACTATAAACACACGAT
>NW_015542376.1:533195-540173 GCF_001515605.1 Sinocyclocheilus anshuiensis | reverse complement strand
ACGTCCGTTTCAGAGAACCAGAGGACAAATATTTCAATCGATCGCTCAGGCATGGCACCGAAATCTGCGTTCTGATTTGGTTCTAGTACATACCGGTTACATAGGTACCGGTGCCATATTGGTACCGGGTTTCGGTACCCAACCCTAGAAATGACGAGTGACTGAATAGAAGTATAGTAGGAAGGCAGAGAGAACAAAAAGACTAAACATGGAAAGGAAAGGAAAGGAAAGGAAAGGAAAGGAAAGGAAAGGAAAGGAAAGGAAAGGAAAGGAAGAGTGAAGTAAAAGAAGGAAGGCAGGCAGGTAGGAAAGATGAAAGGTAAAAAGGAAAGAAAGAGTCATTTACTGGATGGAAGGAAGGAAAGATGAAAGGAAGGAAATGGAAAAGAAGAGCAAAGAAAGAAGGAAAGGGAGGAGAAAAGGGACAGAAGGAAGTAAAGAAACTGTTCTTAGAAGGTAAAAAAGAGGAAGTGGGAAGGAAGGAAGGAGGAATCAATGCAGGAAGTAAATAATAATAAGTTAGATTTGATGTGTTTGTACTCAGGGGTCAGTTCCTGGAGTATGGCAGTGATGGAGGGGCCATGACACAGCCACGCGAGTGGAAAAAGTATGATTTCCATTATGACAACGTCATGTGGGCCTTTCTGACCCTGTTCACTGTCTCTACAGGAGAGGGCTGGCCAACGTGAGTCCACACACACACACACACTGTGATCTTACAGAGACATGTTAAAAACATGTTAGTTTTCTTACTCTGATCTCTTTCTCCTTTTGCTCTGTCTGTTCTGATTAAGTTTCTCTTCTTGCTTAATTCTCTCTGGTGTAATCTGTGTTCATCTCAACTCTGCTTACTTTTAACTCCATATTTTACTTACTTTAAACTCCAGATTTTCATAGAAAAACACATACTTGGTTAAGAGAAAAGAAAAAAAAAACCTCCTGCGCTGCAACAAGAAAATCCAGAAAGTTTTTCATATTTAAATTAAATCCCTCTTTAACACTCAATAACTGTGTATGGTACTCTGTGATATCTACGCATTCTTTCATGGACAAGGATGTAATCTTAACCATTGCATATAAACACTTTTTCCCTCTCTGCGGTTTTAAGATGATGCTTTTGGTCTGTTCTACTTTATGAAAATGTTTTAAATTTGTACTTGAAATTTTTTAAATGATTTGTGTCTTTTTTTCTTTTCTTTCTTTCTTTCTTTTTTTTTATTTTTTACTTTATGGCTTTTTATAGAGAGTGTCAGTTAGAAAAGAAACAGAAAACAAAAGGGATACAATTCCACAGTTAAAGAGAAAACTGCCAGAAACTAAATATGTATTACATTTATGCTGTTTTAATTTTTATTACTAGTTCAGGTCTGTGGTAATCTACCATTTGTTGCATTTTTATTACAATTATTACATGATTAGTTAAAGGAAAAAATCACTGTGAAATCAAACTGGACAATTTTTATTTTTTATACAATGTCAAAGTGTTTATTATAAAAGATTTACCCTTATTTTATCTTTTCTCATTATTTTTTAAAAACCACTGCCTGAAAGACAAAACCAAGTTCTGTCCTGTTTTGTTTTCTCATCCGAGAAGCCGTTTCCCTCAGATATACAGTACATCACAGAAGAGGAGAAAAAAAGTATCTTAATTTCTAAATAATTACTACTTTCTTTTTTTTTACTTTAAAACAAGAATATAATCATTTCAAATGTTTTTATTATTATTATTTTTTAATATAATATATTAACCATTTTTAGTATATGCTTTCGAGGAAACCCTTTGTAGTTTTGGATGTAAAATCACACCTTCTTATGCTTAAAATGGCTTTTAAAGGTCTGTTCACTGTGGTGGACACAGTGCATCAAAGGGTTAAAATGAGAAAAACGTATCTTGATGAACTTGCCAGTGTTTGATCATCTTACTGACATTCTCCTTGTGGTTTTCTAGAGTGCTGAAACACTCTGTTGATGCCACATTTGAAGACCAGGGTCCCAGTCCGGGTTACCGCATGGAAACCTCCATCTTCTACGTGGTCTACTTCATCGTCTTCCCCTTCTTCTTTGTCAACATCTTTGTGGCTTTGATCATCATCACATTCCAGGAGCAGGGAGATAAAGCCATGTCAGATTGCAGCTTGGAAAAGAACGAGGTAGGACGGGACAGTTGGAGGCTTGCATAGTCAGTTAAAATCAACCATAAGCAGGCAAGTAGATGGGGTGACGGCAAACTGTAGGCACCATTCACTGTTGCTTAAAATGGAGTTTCAGTGTATGCTAATTCAAGGTCAAAGTCTTGTTTCATACATGCATGGACAGTTGTGAGATGCCTGGAAGAGAAGCACTCTGAAGAGAATTCCTCTTTCCTGTGTGAGGCCAACGCACCTGTCGGTCTGCATCTCCACTTTCTTGACTCTAAACTCTTTTGACAAACACATGCTCACACACACAAGCACAGAGTTAAACCCCGGGAGGAACTACCAGACCAGTCAGGCAGAACTCCTTCAACTCTATGGCTTTGTTCTAAAACCTTTTAAGCTGCATTGTTATCTAAACCATTATTGAACCTCCTAAATGATTGATTTGAAGTGCTCTACATAGGCATAGTTTCTACCCTGTTGAGAAAAGCGGGCGTTAAACTGGGCGGCCAGCTGGTCTTCTTGCCTGATTAACTGAAAAGTGCCCAAAACTTCTCTAAAACCAGCCAACAGACCAGTCTATCCAGGCTGGGAGACCAGCTAAGAACAGCAAACCACCTTATGCTGGTTTAAGATAGTTTTTAGCAGGCAGTGCTAGTAGTTGTAATTCCTGTATGCAATATATTAACAGTTTGTGAAAATTAAAATATAAAATTAGAAAACATAAAAAATATTTAAGTACCGTTTTATCATATGTCCTCATATTTATTTTGTTTTATTTGTGTTTTTGTTAAGTCATAATTTTGTTATAATATAATACTCTTTTGCTATTTGCAGTGGTTACTGTTTACTATTTTTAATATTGTGATTTCAGGGCCCAGTTAGGGTCATTTTGGCCGGCAAACATTATACTGATTATTAATTATTATAATAGAAGTTGAACCCCATAACAATTAAATTAAACAAGTGAGATTTCAATTATATTTTGACCACTGGACTAGGAAATGTCCTTAGTTTACATTTCAGATATCTGGTCACCTTAATATATAAGTTTATCTTGGTTCCATTTTGATTTTTTTTTTTCACTGAGCTCATTGCAGTGAATTCTGGGAATGCTTATTAGAAGTTGGACAATAAAGAAGGCAGCATTATTATACAGTACTAGGTTTTGGAGCGGAGCAAAAATCGATTCTATTTTTCCTTATTTCTCTCTTTTTCTGAGTTCTCTGTATTTGTCTCTATTCTGTATGTATATATTTGTATCTTCTCTCAGAGGAGATATTAGTCTGTGTTTAAATATTAAACTGCTGTAACTCTGATTTGTGCAGCTGGTTTGATGTTTGTCTTCTAGCACTCATTCGTTCAGTCTTTCATTCGTTTGATTTAGAGAGCTCTGGGAATACCAATGCTGTTCTGATAATCAAACATGGAAAGATCAGGGTGATGAATAGTTATATGCTTGTAGACATTCACTTCAACATTTTGTTGAGGACTTCATGTTGAGATAAGTGTGCTTTGATGTCATCTACAGCGAGCTTGTATCGACTTTGCCATCAACGCCAAACCTCTGACTCGCTACATGCCGCAAGACAAGCAGTCTTACCAGTACAAGATATGGAAGTTTGTGGTGTCCACTCCATTTGAGTACTCCATCCTGACCATGATCGCCATCAACACAGTGGTTCTCATGATGAAGGTAACACAGCTGTCATTTGTAGACTGTTGAAGTTGCAGTAAGTTAAAAAAGGGAAATTTACTATTAGACATTTATACATGATGTTTTTTTTTCTCCATAACTGCTTGTGGCATGGCAGTCATACAGCAAACTTTTAACAAAAAGAGGTATTTTAGATTAAGTCATTGCACTCAATTATATAGCATAATGCTTTGCTCCTTTGAGAACCGTCTAGTGCAGTTCATCTGTCAGTTGTCCGTTTGGTAAGCTGCTAACAGGAAGTGACCTCTAGCCTTTTATCTCTAAGGACTTTACACACTTAAAAATACAGGTTCTCAGGATCCATGGTTCCATGAAGAACCTTAAGCATCCACAGAATCTTTCCATTGCACAGAAGGTTCTTTGTAGTGAAAAAAGATTTTTAAGATGTTCTTCACACTAAGATGGTTCTTTTAAGTACTCTTCGCTGATTAGTTCCTCGGGGAACCAAAAATGAATATTCTATAGTGTCGCTGTGTGTGTACCAAGGTTGTGCAATAGATACACACTGAGAGAGTCCAACACACATATTGAGGTTCAGCAATGCTGATTATTGCATATGAAATGATGTGTGTGAATATTCAGTTATGAATAAGTCATTTCTAATTTGCACTCCTGAAAGCCTATTTTACAGATCATTTGAATATTTGAGTGAGTCACTGTCGCTCTGTTTTTTCTTCCTCTGTAGTTCCATGGTGCTCCTAAACCGTATGAGGACATGTTGAAGTGGTTGAACATCATCTTCACAGCTCTCTTCACGCTGGAGTGCATTCTCAAGGTCATCGCCTTTGGCCCTCTGGTGAGAGTGGAGAGACTCTGATATTACTTATCTTTTATCATTACAGTCGGTGTTTGATACTAAACTAGGTATTCTGTCTATGTATAACACTACTACTGTATGTACAGCAAGTTTAGTAAAAAAAAATGAACACTGCACTCCAGTCATTTCAAGTTTTACCAGGTGACATTTATTGTCTTCCAGTATTCTATTATCAATGCATTTCATCATTTTAAACTAGTAGAACCTTTTTCTTTTGATAAAACTTGATTCACTCAATAATCAATAAAACCATGTGTTGAGACTTTGGTTTACTGGAGTGGGTAACATCTATCTATTATTTTTTTTTCAAACATTTTTTTAATTGAAATTCCTAATATTTTATTTAATGTAATTTTTATTTTATTATATTATGTAATTATTTCGAAATGTCAAACTGTGTTTGATCAGTTTACAGGTCAGATGGACTTTTGCTGTCTAATAGGGCAGTTCTTGGTCAGAATAAATTGCCAGGTGGACCAGACTTTTAGTAAACACTAGTTAGTAAACACTCAAAACTAGTTTGATCCAGTGTTGAGAGGGGCAGAAAAAAAATGACACCATGAATGACTGATTTGAGTGAAAAGTGGAGCCTTGTTGGTTGATTGACCAGCCTCCAGGGCCGTCGGCATTGCAAGAACTGTGAAATCAGTGAGAAGCTAATGATGGCCCGGTGGGTGAGAAGCGTGTGGTTTGGTGTACAGTATGAGCAGGGCTGTGTGTGCTGCATCATAAATCTCTTTTTGGTGCTGGCTGGTCTGACATGCAGCAGAAGGTCTCATCTCAAGCTCCATTTCCATTTATGAGGGTCATTTATTAAAAAGCTTTTCTGGTGCGTGACGCTTGCGTTTACCTCCACCTGTTCGGAGCTCAGGGTTGATGAATGGGTCTTTCTCATGTTGTTCCATCCGGGATCCATGTCTAGCAGCAGTCGACTAATCTTTGCTCCATCAGGAGAGACATGAACCCAAGGCTAAGACACCTGGCAGACCGTCCTGCCATTAAAGATCTATTACACCACTCACCAATGTCTGCATTTCAGGCTGCCTGTGTTTGTGTGTATGATTCTCTATATTTGTAAGAGCCACATTGTCCTCGCTAGTAAAGTAAAAGATTTTAAAACGTACTATCTATGGTTTATACTTAAGCTAAATCGAAATCTAAAAATGCCAAAAGAGGTCTCTAAGGAATAAGGGTGGAGTTAAAGGGGGTAATTATAATGAATTCATTCAGAAAATGCAGCTCTGCTGAAAAGCTCTTTTCAAAAATCTAGTGAGCTGCCTTACCATCTACAGAACCTGCTTTTAATGCAACATCAAAACTGAAATTAAACCTCATAACTGGCTAATTTTTTTAATAGTTTGACAGAAGCACATTTCTAAGCTTTTAAAATATTTTTTAAAATAATAAATAATAGTACTCAATTTAAAAAATCTAACTACTGTAGCAATTCATTTTAATATTCAATAGAATATAAGATTGTTAGCAATTTGTTATAATTATTTACAATTATAATAGAAAAATTGTTTATATATTATGTACATATAGGTGTGTTTGTGTATATATATATATATATATATATATACAATTATGATAGACAGACAGACTGATAGACAGATAGACAGATAGATAGATAGATTGATCGATAGATACTGTTTAAGTTGTTTGTGGTGGAATTTGATTTTAATAACTGTAGTTTTATATATTTCCTCAATGTTTGCAGAACTACCTAAAGGAGGCATGGAATATTTTTGATTTTGTTACTGTGCTGGGGAGCATCACTGATATCCTGGTTACTGAGATCAAGGTGAGTCATCAAAGAGACACATCAAAGCATTTGAGAACCAAAATTCAAAGGTATTTAAATAAAATAATTTTAAATCTCAACACACATATGATGTTAGAAATAATATAACTGACTTACTGCAGTGGATGTTTCAGATAAGAACCTCTAAAAGCTAGGGATGCACCGATACCACTTTTTCCAGTACTCGCCCAATACCGATATTTTATTTTTGGTACGTGCCGATACAGAGTACCGATACCAATATTTTTATTGCATTTTCATCTGAAACGTGCTGCGATTTATATTCCAAAACCACTCATATAATGCAGAAACACTCAAGCAAGCAAAACACGCGCAACGCGTGCAAGTATTTGTACTGATGCAGAATGAGAGGACAGTAGTACAGCCTAGCGCATTTCACACAGGCTGTTAGATTCACTTTCGCCAGAAAATTGTGTATGCCTAAGGTTGAAATGCCCCTATGAATGCCCCTATAAATGGTCTTATTTTTACGATTTAGTTTTAA
>NW_015542376.1:531521-533185 GCF_001515605.1 Sinocyclocheilus anshuiensis | reverse complement strand
CTCTCTCTCTCTCTCTCCCTACCGTTAAGTAACTTGTGCATTGTTTTACTTGTTTTTTTACATATCTGCCCGAACTACAAACTTTCCAGTGATGTCTGTGAGAAAGGTATATTCGCTCGACAAGCTCGCGCATCTGCGCCGCCGCACTCAATCCACTCAGCGTGCTTTGTTTATCAGCTCACGCACATCAGCTATACAGGCGTTAATTCTGAATGTTTAAAGTTATATTCATTGCGTACATATACTTCGTAGTAGACATCCTTAACTCCATTCTGCTGTCTGTTGTTCTGTTGTCGGTGTTTCTTTGTTTGAATATGGCGCTTAACACATGCTGTGTGGTATCGGCGTTTGGTATCGGGGCATTTTAACGAGTACGAGTACGAGTACAAGAGCTCAGTATCGGGCCCGATACCGATACCAGTATCGGTGTTGGTGCATCCCTACTAAAAGCTTAACTTTGTCTCTTTGTAAGCTTTCATTTATTCGTTTTTTTTTTTTTCGTTTTTTTTTTGTGTCACGTGTGTTGCAGATTTAGTCTACTTTTAGTTTGTCTGTGGTTAAAATCATGGGGACAGTTTGACAGAGTTCCATGGAAAACCTAAGAAATTTTAAATTGTCAAGTCAGATATTTTTTTTCTTAAAGTCTTTAAAAAAAATCAATGAAATTTTTGTCGTTTTTCTATAGATATATATAATACTCTACATAGCACTGCATGCACATGTAAATATAATACATAATGAATAATAAAAAAAGGGCATTTTCAAACCACATTTAGCTGATTGGCTCAATGCAACCTTTGCGCTAGATGATTGCAAATGAATTTGGTTCAGCCCTTAATCATTCAACCTGTTTATAAGACCAAATCATCTGCTGAAGATGACAATCTGGAGATCTCCACCAAAGAATGTTGACGGCTGCGTCTCTGCGTGTCAGAGACGGACTACGGCCTCTGCCTAATGATTTCACTGTGACTCTTATTTCCATGCTAAATCTCTGTTGGCACCTGTCCCCCTTCCTTTCCCCAACGGACTGCGCAGACGGTAAGTGGTTTCATCGGTCCTGCACTGCCTGTCTCTGTCCAAACCTCTTCTCCTGTCAAACATCTTTATGCTAATCTTGAATGCTCACCTTTATGCCTGCTGAGATCAGACTTTGTTTTTTCCAGCACCATGTTGAGATGTTGTTGTTTTTTTAAATAAAAAAATAATTTTTTCCCCCTTTTCCAGTATTGAAAGACTAGGGAGGGGTGGTATGTATATAGGGTTGACAACTGTCCCGTATGTGTGAAGTAAATCACAATCTTGAACATAACTGTTTGAGGAAGGCTTAAGACAAAACGGAATCCTCTGCTGGCTGGTCGCTCCCGCTTCACAGCGAGCGGGATTTGCGCTAACGCCATTACCGAATTGGCGAATGCAAACAACATGATTATTTTTCATTACTCTATCATCCAGCCGCACAAGAAAACATGTAGGCTAATCTACCTGAGGGAAGACATGATCAATAAGGGAAGTTGTCTTTCACTATTGTAATGTTAAATAGAGAAAAACATTTAACATTTAAGTAACTTCTAGCGTATTCTTAACCTTGGACCTTATTCTTGAAACACAAAAGCAGCCCATATTAAATCTAATATGTTCTCTTTAATTGAAATATATATATA
>NW_015542376.1:520540-531129 GCF_001515605.1 Sinocyclocheilus anshuiensis | reverse complement strand
TATATATAGTTAATTAATATACTAATAAAGTTAAGTTTTAGTAGTTTTATGTGTGTTTTTGTCATTTGTATTAGTTTTATTATGTCTATATAGTTTTATTTTATTTAGCTTTGTTTGTTATTTTAGTACTTTAGCTTGAATGAATAAGAAATTTTGCTTTGGAACATTAACTAAGAATATGTTTATTAATATTTTAATATTTTAATGTTAATGTTAATGTAATATTTGTTTTATTTCAAGTAATGTTTTTTTTTCTGGTTTTAGTTGTAGTTACCAGCAATAACCCGGCTGTGATATAATATCTTACACTGTGGTCATACTGCTCATCCCTAACAGATTTGTTTATTTCTATTTAAAAGCATGTTCCTGCAAGACTGTCATCATTACCAGACTATCAACAACATTGTCCTGCATGAGACTAACTAGTTTTAATACCTTATCAATAAACTTAACAGATCTAACAGAAGCCGTTGCTGACACTGACTTACTGAGGATGTGTCCTCGTCTCGGGTTTAAATACAGTTCCAGTGATGCGTCTCTGATCTCTCTTTCTGCTTGTATCCAGGATAAGAGGATTAATCTGAGTTTCCTGAGACTCTTCCGGGCCGCTCGTCTCATTAAACTCCTGCGTCAGGGCTACACCATTCGCATCCTGCTCTGGACCTTCGTTCAGTCCTTTAAGGTCAGAACTTGACCTTTGACTTTACTTGGACAGCTTAGACAACATTGACTGTCAACAGTAACTGTCAACCGTTCAAGACAATTGTTTGTCTGTAAAATAACTGTATTTTGTCCTCAGGCTCTACCGTATGTGTGTCTCCTCATTGCAATGCTCTTCTTCATATACGCCATCATCGGGATGCAGGTGAGATCCAGAGAGCTTTAAAAGCCTCTGTTGCTCTCTCATAAATGTTACCCTTCATGCAACCTTTCCATCTGAGATCTCATCACCACAGCTGCTACAATCATCTCACTTAACGTTTACAGCTTTAACGTGATAGATTACTGATCTTGGACTCATTGAGAATGACCAGTTATCTGTGTAAAAAGCACAGGCTGTTTTACATGGGCAGGTGGTGTTTTTCCATTTGAAAGCTTCATAGTCTTTATGAAAAGAAGCCATTGTTCCAGTCTTATGGACGGATCTCATCTTTAAGTTTGATTGCTCACTTAAGGATGAACAGGCAATCTCCCAGATTGTGTTGGAAATGATGGCGTCTGCCATCTAGTAGATTAGGACTGCATTGTAAATCAATGCTAACTGTATCCTGTAAGACTGGGGAAACAACATCATCAGTAAGCCATGTAATCAACTGTACGCTTGAAACTCCTACTGCCAACTATACGTTTGCTTCATCATTCAGCGTAAAACATCCTTTTGAACCAGTTTTTGCCATCTTTCTAGTATTTATATAGTAGGATTTGGATTATAATCATATTATGGCGCTTTTCCACTGCATGGTACGGCACGGTACGGCTCGGTACGGTTCACTTTTTGGGGGTTTTCCATTGGGTACAGTACCTGGTACCTGGTACTTTTTTTAGTACCACTTCGGTTGAGGTTCCAAGTGAACCGTACCGTTACCAAAACGTGACGTGTAAACTCTGCTGATCACGGATTGGCCGGAGAGAATCGTCACTACCTGCGTCACTGAACTTGCGACACAAACACAAAAGAACCGCTAGATTTAAATCAGCACAGCCAGTGAAGGATCGAACGCAACCGTTTTGAACGAGCACACCTTTTTTTAACAACCAAAAAGTTTTGTTGTCTGTTGCGGAAGAACAGACGTTCCTCTCGTTGATAGCAGAGGAGCGGATCCAGCGAGAGCTTGATGGGGCGACGCGGAATGAAAACGTTTTTTTTAGGAGTCGTGGTAGTAGAGGCGGCGCAACTATAACGACATGTGAATAATCCCGCCCACTCTAAAGCGGTACTGAACTGCAATGGAAATGCAAACCGTGCCGAGCCGAGCCATTAGAGTCATGGTTCAAGTTAAGCTTTATTTATATGACATGCTGTTGACTAGCACTGGCAATTTCACATCCTTCATTCTGTAGGAAATGCATTTACATTATTATAAAAAAGTGGGATGAGAGTGTTTTAAATCATAATTGTGAAGCCTATATTTTTTGCTAATTTAAATGTAATCTTTTTGTTAGAGCACTTACACTACTGTTTTAACATTTGGAGTCAATACGACTTTTTTTATTTATTTTATTTATTTATTTTTTAATTAATACTTTTTTTTTAAATTTTTTTAATGAACACTTTTACTCAGCTAGGGCATAATAAACTGATCTGAAGTGACTGTAAAGACCGTTATAAATGTTACAGAAGATTTCTATTTCAAATAAATGCTATTCTTTTGGACTTTCTATTTATAGAATAATTTTGAAAAATATATCACAGTTTCCACAAAAATATTAAGCAGTACAACGTTCAACATTGATAATAATAAGAAAAGTTTCTTCAGCATCAAATCGGCATATTAGAATGATTTCTGAAGGATCATGTGACACTAAAGACTGGAGTAATAATGCAGAAAATTCAGCTTTGCCATCACAGGAATAAATTAAATGCTAAATATATCGAAATAGAAAACAGTTATTTTAGATTTAATAATATTTCACAGGATTACTGTTTTGACCCCTAACTTTTGAACAGAAGTGTACATTAATACTTTATTACATAAATGTGTTATTTGAGTTGTAAAGTCATCTAAATGGCAATTTTTCTACCAGGTTAGTTAACTTCTGGTTATGTATTACTGTCGTATTTCCTGTGGGTGTAAATATTCCCTCTCTGGGATCCTTGCATAGATTGTGCAAGTTACAAAGTTTACTGCCTTTACATGATCATGAAAAGACAATTGGACATAACTTGGCACAGAATGTTTTTACAAACTTACAGACAGGTCAGTTATTTCAGGAATAATAGAAAGTGCACTCTAAGCATTGGGTTTAATATGTATTATTAACAGCAGAAATGTGCATAGATATATTACTTTTATTACTATACGCTTTTGTAGATGCCATCCTAAAATATTGTGTCCATCCATGGCCACTGGATGAGTTTTTGTAATGTATGTGGCTGACAGATTATTGTGATTTGTTTTACTGTCTGTCAGTGCATTGCAACTCTGTAGATTTGAGTGAGTGAGTCAGTATGTTTGTTTGCGTGTCTGCTGTCTGACATAAAATTATGAAATTCATAAGCATGAGTCACAGTTTATGGAAAATGTGTATGTGGCCTTGTTAATACTGCAGATGCTTACTGTAACATACCCTCCAGGCAGTCTGAATTATTGACACAGTCCCTTCGGGTATTTTCATGCAGCCTCAGTAGGAAAGTGCACACTTTGCACTATGTAATTTTCAGCCTATCTCCACCAAAAATGCTTGCATTGTCTGTATTGTATCCAAAATTAGACTGCTGATATGATTTTCTCTCTGTGTCAGGTGTTTGGTAACATCATGTTGTCCGAGGAGTCAGCTATCAACATTCACAATAACTTCCAAACTTTTTTTCAGGCCCTCATGTTGTTGTTCAGGTAAAGCCATTGTTTGATCTCTGTTCAGCCATCTTAAAATATCTCACAAAAAACTCTCACAACTTTTAAAAATGAGTGCAAGTGATTTCAAAGTTTCTGACTTTTGCTATTTGTATGTTACAGGAGTGCTACAGGGGAGGCTTGGCATGAAATTATGCTGTCTTGTCTGAGCGACAGGCCATGTGACCGTGACTCTGGCTATACTGGAAAAGAGTGCGGCAGTGATTTCGCTTACTTCTACTTTGTCTCTTTCATCTTCCTTTGTTCCTTCCTGGTTAGTGGAACAAATCTCAAATTCAAACAGACACACTCAAAAATGAATCATTTACTCACCCAACTCATGTTGTTTCAGACCTTTATGACTTTCTTCTGTGGAACACAATAACTATTTATAGCAGAATGTCCAAGCTGCTCTTTTGAGTACAGTGAAAGTGAATGGTGATTTGACACAGTTGTCAAGTGTGATTTTCAGCAAATAATGACAATTTGCTCTGTTCCTTACACAAAGCTACTTTATGGCTTTATGAAATTAAATGCTCAAGTTAAGGTTTTGGGGTGCTTTTTTGTCATTTTTGGACCTTGGCAATTGATTAAATGTGACAGTAAAGATTTTACATTGTTACAAAATGTTCTATTTAAAATAAATGCTGTTCTTTTGAACATTCTATTCATCAAAGAACTCTAAAAAATGTATCAGTTTCCATAAAAACTGATGATAATAAGAAATATTTCTTAAGCAACAAGTCGGCATGTTAGAAAGATTTCTGAATGGCTGCTGAAAATTTAAATAGAAAACAGCTTTTTAATTTGTAATAATATTTCACATGACTGTTTTGCTGTATTTTTGATCAAATAAAGAGGCCAGTAGTGTATATGCAAAAAATGTAACAGTGCACAAAACATAAAATCACACCGAGTGTAGCAGCTTTAATGAGTGCAAACATCCTTTGAGTCTAGCCAACAAGACACCAAAAAAAAAACTGTGATCATATTTTAAATAATTCTGATTATAATTCTCCTGTTTTTCGTAATTCTTCCTCTATCCTACAACAATCAGATGCTGAATCTGTTTGTCGCCGTCATCATGGATAACTTTGAGTACCTGACACGTGACTCTTCTATTCTCGGGCCTCATCACCTCGACGAGTTCATCCGTGTCTGGGCTGAGTACGACCCTGCCGCCTGGTGCGTATCACTCCTCCACGGTGTCGCTGCCAGTTAGTGCCACTTTTAAAAAATGTGACAGCTCGAGACTAAGTGGTTGAAAGACGCCAGCTTAAGAGGGTACGCCACCGTCACTGTGTCTGATTTACTCAAGGCCTTAAGTCACAAGAATCCCATTTTACTGTGTGACCATGGTTAACATCAAATCCTCAAACTTTGTCAATACTGAGGAATGCAAATCTTATCCTTTGCATGCCATCCACTTTTAGTCTATCTTGAGCAGAACGGATTTGAAGCCTGTATGCGTGCGTGCGTGCGTGCGTGCGTGCGTGCGTGCGTGCGTGCGTGCGTGCGCGCGTGTGTGTGTGTGTGTGTGTAATCCATTTTAACTTGAAAAGGCACAGCTGAGCGCAGTTATCTCAATAAGCATGAAGTCTTTAGATACATATATTGACGGAATGTGGAAAAAATGTATTAAACGCTGTCTTTTTAACCCATATCTTATTTTTTTTGCAGTGGAAGGATACACTATATGGATATGTACAATTTGTTGCGCATAATCTCACCCCCCCTTGGTTTAGGAAAGAAGTGTCCTAATAGGGTGGCATACAAGGTTTGAAAACCTACACACCTTCCCTCGAGGGGGCGGTGCTGTAAAAAATGAATGCCCATAAAATGCCTGCTATTGTCTGATTGGATTATACTCCCCCTCTTTCTTTACTAATTTTAATATGGGTAACCAGGAAACAAAGCCAAATGCTAAATCCCACATCCCAAACTAATCCCATATGTTCATTCATTGTAAATATTGATGTACTAGAGCAGCTTTTATTTGCTCTGTTAATACTGTGCATAAAATTAGGCCAAATATTAGCTTTGTTCCTGAGTATCTGATTGGTTAGCCGGGGTGCGTCCTAGCATGTAAGGACAGAAGCTCCAGACTACAGCCCCCCTCCAGCCCAATCCCATCATGCCATGTTCTTCATCCCTGGATCACCTGCAGCCTGTATCTTTAAAAGTAGGCGTGATCTATCCGTTCTTCTGAGACAGGATGGTATCGGATACCCTTGGCCTTCCTTCAGAATCCTTGATAACTATGCTTTTTTTTCTTTTCCTTTCTTTCTTTCTTTCATTCACATCACATTTTCTTCATGTTCTCCACTACTCCTTCCCTCTCCTTTTCTTGCCTGTGTGACCTTTGAACTCTCGGTGTCACCCCTGTGAAGTGGACGCATATCCTACCTCGATATGTATGAGATGCTTCGCCACATGTCCCCTCCGCTAGGTTTGGGAAAGAAATGTCCTCCACGAATCGCCTATAAGGTAGATCCCATCCCCCTGACTGTGCCTTGGCTCTTCCTCTGTCCTCTCATTGGCTGATGTTGCTGTCAGTCAGTGCTCTAATTGTGGAAGTGTTTTTTTTTTTTTTGCGTGCTTTGTGTTGTGCTCTTTTCTATGTGCTTTTTGATCTCACTGATGGTAGTAAAACTTTAGATTTAAACTGGCAAAGTCTATGGTCACCAAGGTTGCATTTATTTGATCAAAATACATTAAAAACAACAATATTGTGAAATATTATTACAATTTAAAATAACTGTTTTCTTTTTAAATATATTTTAAAATGTAATTTATTCCTCTGATGGCATAAATCATCTTTGATCACCTCATGATCATTCAGAAAACATTTAATATACATATTTTAATCAAATTAAATATATGTATGTGTTTAATTAGGTATATAGGCACATTTATAATTTCATTCAACAAAACTGATTAACTTTTTACCTCAGTGTATTCTGGTATTGATGTTTCTGCAAAAGATATATGCAATGGCTTAGATTTTGTCTGAAAAACAGTTTCTTAGAAGGCGGAATAACTGGTAGAGAGCGTTTGTGTCTTAAGCACACCCTTAAAATACTACATTGGCAGCTCAATATATTTTGAAACAACAAAAGTAGACAGAATAAATACACAGTCAGCACTGAATTTCCTCAGGCATCTGCAGCAGTACTAAAATTGGTTGTCTTGCGATGTATAAAAGAAACTAAGGAAGTAAATAATTGAATGGGAAAAAAGTGACTCTAAATTTCACAACTGAATCTTAAGCGTCACTGGTGTACAGGGCTGCCTGTTTTGGTCCCAGGCCATTCTGCCACTTTGAGAGCTGCCTCCGAGTCAATAAGTTTACACACCCTGTTCCAGCTGTCTGAATGGGTAACGTTCAAGAGTTCTTGTCTGTCTGCTGAGCTACTCTCTGAGGCCACACAGTCTGTGTGCGTGAAGGCTTGAGGATGCGACGTTCTCCAGCGAGCTCTAAATAGAACAAGCCCCCACTTCCCCCAAGTTCAGAGCACTGAATCAACAGGGAGGAAATAAAGAAAGCTTGCTGTAGATGTGTGCTCAGTGGAGCGTCCTTTCCATTTTTTTTTATTGGTAGCTGTTGTGGAAACATGTCTATGCTGGCCTATGCACTCTAATGGCAGAGTGTTATTCCTGTGTATGATGTTATGCTCTACACCACAGAAACAGATCCATTCCCTGTTTATTTTGTGTCTGTTGTCTTTTAACCTCTACAGTTTTCTTTAATTACCATTGAATGTGTTAATGTGTGAAGCATCTGCTCTGGCTTTACCTTGAGTTACGTGTTTGTGTGGTGTGTGCTGTCATTGCTCTTGGTTTTGGTTGGTCAGCATGTTATCTTTTCTCGTTCTCTGATCATCATCCTTTCTGAAGGTCATCGCTGACTTTGTAAAAATGCAAGAAATACAGCCGTCAACGCCACACATTTCAGCGCGCATTAACTAGTGCATTTGCATTCTCTACGTGGACAGTAGTCATAGCTGCCCACATGCAAACTGGCAATATTTAATATTGATACCTCAAACACAAAGGATAAAGGACTTTATAAGTTTGATTTTCCAAAAAGTCCATGTTTTACCCCAAAATCAAAACAATTAAAAATAGAAGACAATTAAAACACCATTAAAGGTGTTTAATTGCAAATTGGAGTAATGGTCACAGCACAGTTTTTGCTTAAACCTGATTTTTTTTTTTTTATCAGAGCTTAAGATGCTAACATGATATTGTACATTGTCAGGTTATTAAGCATAATCAGTAAGATTGTGCATGTAATCGCTTTTACTGAGAAACCTGTAAACCTCCAATAATTGCTAAAGCTCACACTGTTCTCAGTGTGACGAAAACAGCTTTACTGTCTGCTAACTGGAGAAATGCAGCAAAACACCATTCATCCTCTGCATGAAATATAAACACACTCTCTCTTTCCTCTCATCATTTTGATGTCCTGAAGAGACAATTTGTGTGCTGAGATGAGAGTTCAGAAATGACAAATGACAAAAGGGAAATTACGTAAAGTCGTTACTCTCCCTAAGCATGCAAACTCCTCCTGTCGTTTGTTATGGTCATTTCCGTATCCTGCAGTCATGTGTGATATTAATCACATACTATGTGTGGCCATGACTCCACAGCGGTTGGTGAGGATGAACATGCCCATAGCTGAAGACAGTACGGTTCACTTTACCTCCACTTTAATGGCTCTCATCCGGACCGCCCTGGAGATTAAACTGGCATCAGGTGAGTGTCACTGGCATTTGTCAAAAGCTCCTTTAACTCTCCATCGGCTCCAGCAGCGCTTTTCACCAGTCACTGCTCTGTTCCATCAGCCACATTAAACACTCCACCATCGTTAAAAGCATTTCAAGTTAATTGAATGATGCTTTCCCCAATGACTTTGACTTTTATTTAACCTTTTACTTGGTGCAAAATATGATTAAAGAATAAGATGACATCCATTAACAGCTTGGCAAAAAAAAATCTCACATGGGGATATTAACAATGGCAAGAATTACAGTAACATTATGAAAGACTCTTATTAACATTATTGCTTCTTACAGACTTGCTTTCTTATCGTTTTTCTAGGAGTTCTGGCTCAGCGGCTATGTGATGCTGAATTAAGGAAGGAAATAAATAAAATTTGGAGTAACTTGTCTTCGAAAACAGTAGACCTGCTGGTGACACCTCATAAACGTATGCCCTGCATTTAGAAACGCTTGCTAAAGTAATGTTGATTTCTGTTTAGAAAGCAATTAACATTTATATGGAATCTTAATTAAATTCTAATGGGAGTTTGGGTTTTCATTTTGAAAGAGTATTAATGATATTTTCCACCTGAGTGATTCAGCCTGGTTTTGCTTGTGACTTCTGAGTTTTTGGTGCCACCAAGTGGACATCAGTTTTCTCCCTGCACTTCTGACCGTTTGATATCTCATGTGCATTTCACTCTCTCTTAGATAATGAACTGACTGTAGGGAAGGTCTATGCTGCTCTGATGATTTTCGACTACTATAAGCAGAACCGAGCCAAAAGACTCCAACAGCAGCAGGCTGCACCAGGCACACAGGTAGAGGGAACTTATATCTGCAGAATTATAATTAATAGTAGGAATATTTTAGTAGATATAGATTAAAGCCATATTTTATTATCAAACAGTTATTAATATTTGATGATACAGTCCTTCTGAGACTGTTGTGTTTGTTATGTTTTGTCCTCAGAGTAAAGTTGGTGTTCTCTTCAGACCAATGCTTCCTCTCACACACTTGCACGATCAGGAGCCACTAGTGCTGAAAGCCCCGCCCTCTTCTCAATCAGATACCACACCACAGCCAGATGCCCCGCCCACATCTTTTCACCTGACCAATGGGGATGCAGTGTGAGTGTTATACCATTCTGGTCTTCTAAGTACTACACTTTCCATTTGAAAATGGGTTTTGTATTTTTTCATTTTCTTTTTTTAATTGATCTTTTTTTAATTTTATGTATGTCACAGACAAAGCCAGAGCAGTGCCATGAAAAAGTCTCCATCGGGAGGTATACCTCAGGAAGTCACACAGGAAGTGAACAGAAGGCCTGTCCAACGGGGCCAATCGGAAGATGTGCCAAACACATACAGATCTCAGGTGATTTGACCTCTACTAGTGATCCTGCATAAGTTACATGTGTCAGACATTTACAGCCATTTACTGATCAGTTAAGCCCTAGTTTCTGTGGTCTTTATTAAAGCTACAAACTGTCAGATCCATCAGCAACAATTCCAAATACTGTTCACTGTTCATTCCCTTGTGAAAAAAGAATTGTACTTAAAGGGATAGTTCATTTTTGGGTGTAGTGTACTTCACTTGTGGTGTACTTCAAAAAAAGCACTCTTAAGTTCAGTTAACTGCTTTTAATATAAATTGAAACTTATAATTAATTTTCTTTTAATTCCAAATAACATGCAGTTTAGTGTGCAAAAACATTACATTCAGTTCGCACTTAAGTATATTGTTTCCTTAAGTACTCTTTTTATAAGTATGCTAAAGTATGCTGCTTCTTCACGATGGTTTCACTTTTGTGTTTATTTTGTCTGGCTCTATGTATGTTGCAGGAATTAGTTGAGATGACTGACATGGAGAATGACTCTGATGTGGGCGGGTATCCTGTGCTGGAGGGTCACGGCAGAGCTGCCTCCATGCCCAGACTCAATGCTGGCTTTCAGGTAAACATCTCCTATCCATCGTGGCCATATGAGTTCGTTCTGGTGGGAGTTGGAAATAACTACTGTACAGCCTTTGTTTCTTATTCTGATTAATTCCTGCAAAGAAAGAGGCAGCTGGGGGATGACTGTGCATAGATAGAGGGAAGAGGAGTGAATGGGCAGCTGTATGAGAGAATGGATGAATGGAGGTAATAGGGAAGATGTATTAATGAATGCAGAGAGGAGTCGAAGAATTCAAGCAAATGAATTGGAGGAAGTCAGGAGAGGTTAATTTACTGTATACACTAGTCTCCACTGAGAGACACATTTATTCATCT
>NW_015542376.1:513324-518046 GCF_001515605.1 Sinocyclocheilus anshuiensis | reverse complement strand
TTGAGAGAGATGAGAGAGAGAGAGAGAGTGAAAAAGAGAAGATGAGGGACAATGCAAAGTCTACGTACAGACTATACAGACTGTGAGTGTGTGTGTGTGTATGCGTATGCGTGTGTGTATGCATGTGTGTGTGTGTTTGAGAGAGAGAGAGAGAGTGAAAAAGAGAAGATGAGGGACAATGCAAAGTCTACGTACAGTATATTCACACTATACAGAACTATATAGGAATGTTTTATTTTTATCTTTGTTGGAATTAAATATTTTAGTTTATTTTAAATTATATTTATATCATATACACTGACATTAAATAGTGCAGAGACAACTTTTACTCAGAAATTGCTAGTGAATTTCACAATTAATTACAAAGAAACAGCACAAACATTGAATTTAACATTTTTAAAGTTGAAAGACTGAAACAGTATTTTCTTGTAAAATGTACTCCAATAATCTGTTTTATTTACAACTTTGAAAAATCTTTATTCACAATGTAGATTGTAATTCAGTGTTGTTTTAGTATTATTATGTAGTATTATAATATTTATTCATATTTTGAATGAGCTTTCTTTCTTTTTTATTTTTTATTTTCATTTTAGTATAAATTATATTAGTATATTCATTTTATGTGTTTCTGTCATTTTAATTAGTTTGTGCTATTTAAAAATATCTATTAATCTATATTTTTTCAGTTGTAGTTATTTTAGTAATTCAACTTTTTATTCATTTTTATTTAGTTGCTAAGGCAACATTTAATTTATTTATTCTAATTTAAGTTTTCTAATTTAAGTTTAAGTTGTTCAAATATTTTTTATATTTTTTGTTTTCTTAGCTTTTTTCAATTAACAAAAGCTATTTTTAATAGTCGTAGTTAACAGTAATAATACTAATGTAATTTTTTTTTTGTATATTTCATATTGAGTTTTTCCTCATTAACTAATGTAATTATTTGATGTTGCTTTTTAACTGTAAGTTTATTTGTGTACATACTTTGTTTCTTTTGATTTGGTATTTTTGCCACATCGCTAATAGACTCACACAGTGTCCAGCATCCTTGTGTTATAATGTCTTGTCTTTAGTCTTGTCTTGTCCTGTCTTGTTTGTCTCTTCTTTCTCTCCACCTGTCTTTATAACATCAAACTCACTGAACTCTTTTTCGCCACCTTTTATTTTCTCTCAGCACAAACAGTCTCTAATCCACCATCCCTAATTTTTTAGGCACCAGTTTTCTGACCATACTGGACCTTGATATCCAGACTTTTCATGAACATCACTCGTTCTTTACTCTGTCCCTCTCTTCTGATTTCTTTCCTCCTGTCTCACTCTGTTACTGTGTCCATGAGTGCCCTGCTCTCCTCACCTATGTGTCCTCTTCCTCTTCCCGTCCCAACAGCGGAGCCACTTACGCCACACCGCCGGAACATATCTAGCAGTATGTACAAGTGTTCCACCTGCAATCACTCTCTCTTTCTCTCTTTTTCTCCCTCTATATCTCTCTGCCAGCCACTCCATTTCTATGTTGGCTTGTGTGTGCTTTATCCATTCCAGCTCTTTTAGAGTTTACACTCTTTTAACATACCAATAAACTTATACAGCCACAATTCATATTAGCCGGCTAAACACAAAACTAACATGCACTACAAAAGCCATTTTTAGTAGTTCATCACTGTGGGTAACTATTTTACAAGTAATGGAACAGATTAACCACAGTTTAGTTATAGCAATACGAAAAGCAAAGATTAAAATGTAATGCTTATTTTATCTTGGATGTTGTGTGGTGCTAACTGTAAGTATGAGTGTGTTTCATTTAGTGGGTTGTGCATCATTTTGATTAGTGCAGTCCTCTCTTCACATATCTTTCAGCCATATTTATGATTGTATTCACATACACTAATGTTTGTGTAAGATTTAAAAAAATGTTTTTTAGAAGAAGTCTCTTATACTCATCATGGCTGCATTTATTTGATCCAAAATACAGTATAACCAGCAATATTATGCATTAATATTGCAATCTTAAAATAATTTGTGCAATTAGTCACTTCAAATGAAACTTTTCAGGCTGTTTAAACTATGAGAAGAGGGGACGCACTGCTTCTTAGAGGTTCTGAACGCTTATGCCACTGGGCGGCACTAATGAGTCTTGGTAGAAGACTTACAAAGGTAGAAATTCCAGTCATCACCAAGGAGTGGTCACAGATTCTCTAAAGAATCTAGTCTAAAGTGACTTTTAGGACCATTTAAGATTTAATGAATATCTTTTTGAGACTGTAAATGCACATGTATACAGACTATAGATTATCTAGAGATTAACAGCAAAGGTTAAGCAAGAAAAGCACCAGTGACTCTTTATAGATCAGTGACCGCTGCTTGGCTGTGGATAGTTCATGCAGCAACTATTCCAGCCGTCCAGTCCGTGTGTAAGAGACGATTCGATGACAGCATTCAAACAGCAGAGTGTTTGCATCGAGCGTGACGGTGTTCCACTGTTCTCTGATGCGTGCGTGTGTCCGCAGGAGCGGGCTGAACGACGCTCTTCAGTGGAACTGTGTTTTCATGCTCAGCTGGTGTTGTGCGTCTGTTGTGACAGGTCTAGTGCTCTGAGACACTTGTCATTCTAGTACTTTGCTAGATATGTGTTCTCTCCTACATGTCTTCATCTTTCACACGTTAACATGTTTTATTTCCAACACACAGCCTATCGCAGACGTGAGTCCCATGCGGCGGTCTACATCCTCGTTGACACCACAGAGAGGGGTGCGAGAGGTTAATCTGAGCGATTATGACCTGGAGAGGCCCAAGATGGCCCCGGGCCAGACCCTCACTCAGGAGAGAGAGAGGGAGCGAGCCCATCATCATCATCACCATCATCATCACCGCTGCCAGTGGCGCAAAGACAAGAAGCACAAATCGCTGAATCGAGCCATCAGCGAGGAGCAGCCACCGCCTGCAGGTGGGCTTGATTTTCTTTCTCACTCATTCGTTCACGCTTTTCAGCACATTCATGTGAAAGAAAAAAGTGAATTTCATAGAGCACAAGAATATCATAGAGACATGAGGTGGCCTCTTTGATTTGGGCTGGTAAACAACCACCTAGAAGAGTGGATCTCAAATCGAAGGCCCCCCTTTACCTGTTCAACACAATATTCAAAGGTCTCCTATATAATATATTAGAAGAACTGTAACAATATACTGTATATGTAATATATAATATATTTATATATTGTATATATAATATATATTCATATAATATATATATTTAATGTATTGTTAACAAAAACTGTAAATAGGAGATTTAAAAGTTTCAATAACTGTATGTTCTTCATTAAAAACAATAGTTATTGAGGGAAAAAATAAATAAGATGTCTGTTTAAATCTTGTTTTTTAGCATTTTAATTAAGTTAGATTGCTTTAATATAATAATAAGAAAAACAGCAATATTATTATTTCATTATTTATTAAACTATATATATATATATATATATATATATACACACACACACACACACACACACATACATATATGCAATATTGTATTATATTATATAAAATATGACATTTGCCATATATAGGTCTGTACAATCTTATAAGGATTATGAAGAAAAATGGAGTACTAGTTGAAAATCCCAGCTTCTTATGCTTAGCACAGTGATGTAAATTCTTTTAAGGATTATAGTGATCAGGTTATCAAGGAAAAGACTCTTTATTGCTCTCCAAGGCGCTTTGGTGTAGGATTTACTTTGTCAACCTCTGTCTTTGACTGAAAGTGGGACTTACAAACCATTGCTAGAAAATGCACTTTGGAACGGATTGATTTTTTGATTTTTGTTTCTTGGCTAGTTTGTGGCGTGACTGGGAAAAGTCAGCAGTCGGAGAAGCAGTCATGAGCTTGTGGTTGCACATGAGGAGATCTCAGGATTCTTTACTACAAGATTCCTGCTCCTCTCATTCTGTTCTTAGAAACACTGAAACATAAATATGTTTCTCAGCCAGAGTCTGACTCTTCTGGTAATAGATCAGTCAGCTTTGACTGAGTTGAAACGGGTCAATACATCAATCCTCTGAAAGCTCATTTTAGTTTGTGCTCTGATTTCAAACACATACAGACACATACATCCCACATACATCTTCCTCTACATGTTTTTTTTTCTCTGTAGTCAAAGATCACAACAGCACCAAACAGCAGGGCTCACACATGCACACACACAAGTCACCAGCCCTTTTGTGGTGATATATAAGTGCCCTCTGGTGTTTTGAGTTCACAGTGGTTTCAAACTGGTGTTGGGCAGCAGTGTCTGGTGTTTACAGCCCAGTTAAAAGGCCCCGGTGCATGGTTACGCTCATTTATTGACAAACTTGGGGGAGAATATAAGCAGAGAAAATGAGAAATTAATAATTAATTATTTAATTTTAAATTACACATTTTTGAGTAAATAAACTACCCAGAAATTCAGCTTTTTCATGACATGGATAAATTAGATTTTAGAAAACAAATATTTTAAATTGTAACAATATTTTACAATATTACAGTTTTATTGTATAATATTGTATAATATATGCAGCCTTGGTTACAAGCTATTATTCAACTTGGTTACAAGACTATAACATTTCTTGGTTACAAGACTATAACATTTTTTTTTTTATATATTTTTTTAAAATGTAACTTTTGAACAGTAGTGTATATAGGTCATATGATGTTGCTAAAAATAACATTATTTTGTGTATTTGGTG
>NW_015542376.1:506036-513314 GCF_001515605.1 Sinocyclocheilus anshuiensis | reverse complement strand
ACACATTATTTTCCACATACTGTACATTATTGTTTCTCTTCTATGCCCCGCCTTTCTGAAACACGTCGATTTTTACTCAATCGCTCATCGGTCTGAAAAGTGGGGTTGTGCTCTGATTGGCCAGCTATCCAGTGCGTTGTGATTGGCCGAAGTGGACCAGTCTTAACTTTTATAAAGAATATCTCTTTGGGTTTGAGACTTTAGTCTTTGCAACTTTAGGGATCTTATATATTCACGTACAACTTGTAACACTCCAAAGAGAAAGGAAAACTTGAAATCGCATCATATGACCCCTTTAATAACATTTTTATATTTAAAGTGCAGTTTGTAATTTTTGCATCACTTGAATCACAAAACAGAACCTCAAAAATAACGATTGATTTTGAAGTACCTCTCTCCATCTTCCATTGGTTGGACAAAGAGATCCCACCCATCTGTTTCATTGTCAGGACCACTTTAACTTTCTCACGCCACTGTTGCTATGTTGGGCTGGTCGCAGTACTCAAACAAACAAGAAATGGTCTGAAAGAGCCACAGAACATCATATTTTAAAATTAAAAAAAAAAAAATGCACGGTTCAGCTTTGACTAGGACATGGCTGATTAATATATGTGTTGAATTTTTATGTATAACAGCAGATCCAAACACTGAGTCACCGCCTAGGGAACGATCACGAGAGCGAGACCGCGGCCGCTCCCACGAGAGGAAGCACCATTCATCCTCAGCGGCGGAAAGGAAGCAGCGATACTACTCTTGTGATCGCTACGGCAGCCATGAACAAGGCCACATTGTGTCCGCCGGGCCCAGCAGATCCACATCGCCAGGAGAACCCCATGACCCAAACAGGCTTAAGCAGGTCAGGTGGTTTCCCTCAGTCCCTCTAGCTTCCACACATGCTGTGTAGCAGTGACCTACTCTTTCTCTTCTCTCCATTGTGTTTCAGGGAATTAACACCGCTAAAGGAAGTTCAGTCATTCATACCTCAGGCACCAGCACACCCTGCCGTGGGCGTAGACAGCTCCCTCAGACGCCCCTTACGCCTCGGCCTGCTGTTGCCTACAAGACTGCCAACTCCTCTCCGGTCCAGCTCAACAGTGCCCAGTCTACAGGGCCCTGCCCCACTCGCCTTAGTCGTGGCCTGTCAGAGCACGATGCCCTACTCAGCGGTAGCACCCACCGCCAATCTCCCGTGCCTGTCACTCGTATCGGCTCTGACCCCAACTTGGGTCCCCTCCAGCAAGACTCAAACTTGTCTGAAGCGGATGACTTCCACGATGCCTTGAGTACGTACGGCACGGGCCGCTGCCCCAGGACTGCAGCCTCCATCGCCCACACATCATCAGGTGCGGCCCCCACTTCCACACTGCTCTCGCGCAGCCAGAGCGGAGTCCCCAACGGGTATCACTACTCCCTCGGCGTGAACGCAGCGCCTGGTTCAAGCGGCAGAGCATCTGGAAGCTATCAGGAAACTGAGAGAAATGACTGGTGTTAGCATGATTCAATCTAGCATGAGTTTTATCGTCTTTGCCCCGGGGGAGGAGGAAGCCGTGTTTTGGAGGGAAACAAGAGTTACGTCCGCAGTTTACACTATTTACAACTGTTTACCATCAGCTTGAGCCTATATGGTTTTATAAAGATGTTCTTCTCCTGTTTAGAAAGTAGCAGACGTCCTTGTGACTTGTTTACGAAAGTTGTGGCAAGATGGAAAGCGCTTGGAGGTCTTGATAGTTTTCAAACTGAATAGTTTAGCCTCAAGTGACACTCCCCACCTCTTTTAATTTCATTAGGGCTGATTCCACAAGGGTCACATGCAAGGAGATGATCACATCAGCTGTGCCTGTGATCAAGACCTCAGACCTCAGAGAGGAAGACGCCCAAAAACACAAGCTATGGTGAAAACAGTTGTGTGGAAAAAGTGAGACATTTAGTTGTTGAGATTTGAGAGGTTCTTTAGACTCTTTGCACAGCACACAATGACTGAAAAGTTATTTCTAGGGATTTTGGCAGTGTGTCCACCAAAACATTTTTTTTGTTGTTGTTCCTAAAGCCAGCGTATATTTTTAATTGTTTGCAATGGGAGCACCACATACTAGTGTGACGTGGTCGCAAGCGTCTGTTCCATGCTCAGCGTTTCACTGCTGTTTTTTTTCTGGTCGTTGAGAGTTGAACAGTGTTCATCTTTGGGTAAAATGTCGCACTCGTCACTGCCACTTTTTACCTAACCGTACATTTGCATTGGAGGAGGGGTGGGACAAATACCACACTGATCAACCATCACATTCTACTTGTACAATGATTGAATAACCATCGTCTGACACCTTCGTATTGCAACATTAATGTGAAAAAAAAAAATGCTTGAAGGAACATTTAGTTCGTCATGGGTCTACCAGGGAAACAGCTAAACGCTGTGCCTCTAAAGCGGCTGGCATATTTGTTGGCTAAAAACTCTTTGGTGGACACACAACCTAAAGGTTTGCGCTGCTGAAATTCTACTTCTTTCTCTAGCATGAGTGGAATAGTTGGTCTGCTCCCACCTACTGAAAAAAGGCCAAATTGAACGCACTTTTCTATCAGACTGCAGTAGATTGAATATCATTTCACAGTGTTCCATTTTGTACCTTGTAAATGATCTGAGTATAGCTGGACATTATGTAAGGTCTAATCATTTTCTTACTCTCTTGAGGTAAGATACCAAGTGCCTAAACTTTGAGATTTTATTGCCACATTGGTGCGTGATGCATTAAGAAGCATTTGGCGTAAGAGAGGCAATGAACAGTTGCTGTATGCTGTAGGTTAAATGTCACTGATATTTTTTTCTTAGATATACTTGAGCATGTATTTGAGGAAAGAAATTGCACAAAACAAAGACTGTAGCATTGTAAAGTTCAGGTGGATGTTGATGATGTTGGTCTATTCAGAGTGTGTTATTGAAATGATTCAGGGGAAAGTAGATGATATATTAAAAATGCTAATGCAGTTGAGTTATAGAAGACTGAAAGGTTGTATTTGTTGGTTGCTGTTGGTGTCAGTGTTGTTTCCAGAGGGCATATTATGAGCTCAGACCTTTCTCTTTCAGTAATTGATTAAAAGAGGAAGAAGTTGAGACAGATTGAAGCACTTAGTCAACTTTCTCTTGTATCTGTTATTCACCACACAAAAAGATTCAGAGCTACCAATGTGAAATAAAGAATGTTGTTTTCTCTCAATTAGTGAGATACTGTAATGTTTTGGATGATAGTTAACAAATCAAGGTTAATTTATTCAGAATATGTATTTTACTCTGTTTCTTCCCATGTTTTTAATTTGTCGACAGTATCTTTTCTGTCTGAAGGGTTTATTACATGTTGGTATTTTTAGGGTGAGCGCAGTAGAGCGCAACAGTGGCTGTCTGCTTTTTCAGCAGCCTTGGTTAAGGAAGTATTTTATTTTCATTGTCTTCATGGGAATTTCAAGCAAAAATGTAATTGAAGCAAAAAAGTATACGAAAATTTGGGGGAACTAACTTTCTGATTTACAGTATAAAGCTACTGGGAGAAAAAAAATAAATAAATGAAACATCTTACGCGATTTTCATGATTGGCAAATCTCTTTACAGGATTATGAGTGGTACAGTAGTTCTTTACAGGAATTTTTGCTTAAGAATCTCAACACTTATAATGAGTAATTTAAAAGTTACATTGGACTTCTCTGTGGAGAAAATTTATGGAATTTTTTACCTGTGGAACCTGACTGTTGTGCTCTTAAATATCTAAGTGCAGGGAAATGTTGACTGCTGAAGTACAGTAGGGCTATATGCAACAAAATGACATTTAAAAAAATAAATGACTCCTCATCCTGTAGCTTTACCTGCACTCAACACAATCTAGCTTTAGCACCAATGGGACCAATTTACCACTTCACAGAGATCTTTATATATACAGGATGTGTGGCTCACCTAAAAATGCCAAATTTTAATGCAGATGCATTGATGATTGTGCTTGATATTGATGTGCCCTCTGAAAGTACAACAATTAATATAGTGGTATTTGTAGTGGTTGCACACTATAGGTGGGAAATTGATGTTGTGTTACGCAACTTGTCACTAAAAGGATGGTTATGTAAAGACTTGATTTCTTTATTTTTTTACAGTATGTGATGTCCTAGTGAACTGCCTTTGGCCACCATTTCCGTTTTGGGATGGAGATGAGTGTTGTGAACCCAATAGATCTTTGACTTCCCTTTATTTAGACATGCTGACCTGTGTTTGCATGTTATGATGACATATGTGCATGTAGGAAATTGTACACCTTCATCCATGTTTTTCTATGAGGAGTAAATTAATTGGCTGTTGATATTTTTTTTTAAAGAAACAATCTTTGATACACTTACTTAGCCCTGGGTTTCTGGGAGAAAATTAGAAGACACTTCACTTCTCAGTTTGTTGTAAAAGAGTTGTTGAAAACAATAGAGTGATGCATGCACAGAGAAAACTGCCTCACTCCTGTGATCTGATGATCGTTCTATAATGCCATATATTTCAGCCCATCGACTCTTGACAGTCTTATCATTTCTACCATTTGCATTTTGTATGAAAAAGCATCACTGAACTGAGAGATATATGGAAATAAAGCTTGGAAAAAATTGCCTTAATTCAATCTTTTATATACAGTTTAAGTTTTAATTTGGTAATGAAATGTTTGTGTCATGGACAAAGCTGAACCTATGAAATGCAAATGTCTAAATAGTTTTGCTCCCACAGAAAAAAAAACTTTTTCAATAATTAAAATTGTAACATTTAAATAAAAATGAATTGTCTACATTTTTAAATTACTATTCTTAAAAAAATATTATAAAATATTAAAAACAATTATTAAATATTAATATATTAATACAATTATTTCATTTTTTACATTTACCTGTACATAGCAGACTCGTTTATCTAGTCACTTATAAATGAAAAAATCACAAGTAATTTAATAATTCATAAAACACAATTCTAAATTTTAACTAGATTTGTACACAAGCTAAAGCGCAAGTACAACGCAGAAAATGTTTGCACTAAAACATTAAAACGTTAGCCAAACGTTAATAGAACGTTCATTCAGAGTTATGTGGTCTTTAATAATGTTACGAAAACATTAACACACACACACACACACACACACACACACACACACACACACACATACTGTAAATGTATGACATATATGTAATATATATTACAATATATGCTATTTATATAATGATTAGGGACGTATTACTGTGTTTAATTTTTATTTTATGTTTAATGTTTAATTTACTATATTTAATTTTTAATCTCATTAATTATTTATTTCATAATTAGTACTTTGATCCAGCACAGTCCTCCTCAGCCATTCTCATGCACTGATATGTTAATGAGCCTTGAGATACTGCTTCTCATTGGCCTGTGGCGAGGGTGTGGGCGGAGCCCCTCGAGCAAATACTGTACAGATGAAGGTGTCTAGCGGCAAGCGCGCGGTGTTCGCAAGGTGAGCAGAGTACGCCAAACATCAACGGTAGACACGCGCCACTCCATTATTATTGTCCTCAGACCATTCTCATTACCACCTAAACTATTCAAATGCGATGAACAATCACAGTGTTTGTCGTGCGGCCTTATAAATTAGGCAAACATGATGCTTTCGCCAGTACTGTGGACAGCTGTTTTATTTACTTTCGTAAAAGCCAGCATCATGCACAGCGGTGCAACTGAAACACCAGATATGGAGAGCGGCTCGGGGATGCTGCTGACAGGTAAGACATCAAAATGTAATTAATTATTATATTTAATTTGTACCCAATAGAGTATAATGTTCGTTTGTTTACATTTCTTGAGAATAGCGCATTACAAGGTGTCTGACAGGCCATTATTGTCGCAAATTTGCATGATTAAATAACTTTATAAATAATAATTTCATTAATAAATTTCACTTTTATATTAAATGTTTAATCTAAGATGTGAGCTCAAAATAAGTGATGGAAATATACACTTTCTCTCATACATATTAACCTGTTTTGATGTTGGAAGTTCATTTATATAAATGTTGTTTTATCCATATGTTTGATGTTCAGTGTTTCCCTCTGGGAGCCGCTGTTGTTTCAAGTTTTACTGTATAAAGGAGCAGGTGCAGGTACTTCAGCAATGAACTATTTTGACACCCCGCCTATTTAAATCACACTACTGCTGTTTTTCTAAACATGAGGGCTGAACTAGTATGAACACTGGACAGTGATTGCTGCATGAAGCACCTCAGCCGTTCTTGCTGTTTTGTCCAAACACATGTTTAACAGCTTTGTGGCAGATGTGAGGGCAATTAGTTCCAGCAATCTTGGGAGAAGGTAGAGGATGCCAGCATCTCCACAAACAAATGTATATTGGCCTGAATTCATTTCTAAATTCTGTAAATTTGCCAAAAGGGTCATTTGCGTGCATAATGCACAAACAGATGGATTTGGCAAATAATGCTTATGTTTAATCTGATGTTCTTTGACTTCTGCAATTAAATTGTGTTTATGCTTGATTTGTACAATGGGAGCATGTTTAATCAAAACTGGCAAACTTGCAATGTCCCCCAGGGCTTTGTCAGCAAACGTTGCAAAATAATCAGTCTTTTGCTTTCTCTATAGCGACTAGAAAAAATAGCTTTGCTTTTTTTTTTTTTTTTTTTGCCATGCCCAGATTTTTATAGTATTGCCATTAAAGGATGCACGATATATTGATATCAATTCGATATCAATTTGATGTTGAATATATGTCAAACAGTGCTGCATACAAATTTATGCATGTTATGAATTCCCCTTCACTTGTAGCATTTAAAACGATTGATTTCAGTTTAATTGATCTGGGTTTTTTTTTTTTTTTAGATACAATGATATAGAATTTTTATTTATTTATTTGTTTGTTTGTTTGTTATTTTAATTATAGTATACATTTTTATTTTTTTAAATAAATACATTTTGTCATTTAATTGTAATTCTAATTAATAGAATTTTAATATTGGTTACCGGCTGAAACAAATTAATTATCGGCTAATTGGTATTTACCAGAAAATGAATTTGTGACCATTTCGAAATAATAATAAAAATGAGATATATATATATATATATATATACAGTGGGTACGGAAAGTATTCAGACCCCCTTAAATTTTTCACTCTTTGTTATATTGCAGCCATTTGCTAAAATCATTTAAGTTAATTTTTTTTCCTCATTAATGTACACACAGCACCCCATATTGACAGAAAAACACAGAATTGTTGACATTTTTGCAGATTTATT
>NW_015542376.1:497733-505217 GCF_001515605.1 Sinocyclocheilus anshuiensis | reverse complement strand
ATGGCTGCAATATAACAAAGAGTGAAAAATTGAAGGGGGTCTGAATACTTTCCGTACCCACTGTATATATATAATTTAGACTGCAAAACAACTCTGTATAAATGTAATTACATAAATACATATACATATATGTATTAAGAAAAAACAAACAAATATATTAATAATAAATATTCATAATGTGTAAGTATTTATTGTTAGCAGTAGTATGATCATTCAGCTTTTAGTGTGGCAGAACTAAAACATTTTTAAAAGTGTTCATTGTATTGGTGTTTGCTGTATGATAAATAAACTGTATCCGTAGCGGTCATTAACAAGCAATTTCAGGTTGATCTCTAAATCATGAAAACTACCCGAGTTCCTTTATAGTTTCTTTAAAAGTGTATAGAGCTTGTAAGAGACTCATGTGGGAATTTCGGTAGTATATAGCTCTAAACAATCTTAACATACCACAAGGACCGTGTTAGGTACCAAATGCCTGTTTGCTCATGTTTCATCCATCTTGTAAATCCAAGAACCAAGACGCACCCTCCTTGAGCTCATTAAGAGACTTTATTAGTTTTTAGCTCATTCTTCTTTTCAGTTGTTTTAATCAACCTTCTGTGATCTCAACAAACCTACAGAAAGGTAGGCTTGGATTTATGGGCTCAGATTTTACGGTCAGACTGACAGATGAACAGGTTTATTAAATCCAGACCGTAGCTGAAAAGTGAATGTAATTGCTGAGAGTCGGTGTGCTACAGCGTGCCATGAAAAGCCCATTTAAACTCAACAGGTTCAGACCGAAAGGCCCGTAGTTATGTCATGCACAAGCAATGCTTCTCCAGGTAGTGTAGCTTTATGACCAGCACTTGTCTTTGTGAGGTGGACGCCATGTTATTTAAAAATTTATAGCTGTTATGCCAGCGCAATAAAACCGGTCGTGCTCGTGCAGATTCTGTTGTTTTAGCAAAATCAAAACACACTGGGAAATGTGGTGAAAATATGATCACCAATGATTCTGACAGATAACATTATGTGAATGCCGCCCACCATGGCGGTGTGTTTGCTTGGTGATGTGATGTTATACTTTTGAAAGTATATCTTCTCTTGTGTTGGTCTTCTCTTCTGTTTTTACTGTACTTGAGTTGCTTTGGATCTTTTGACAGACTTGATGAATTGCTTTATTTTGTTTGGTGGCCTTTTTTTAACCAGATTCATTTGTTAGAGTGGGATGCATGCAGGTTTCTTTGAACTCACAGTCTTGTCAAGCCTAAAACAAAATGTATGAAAAACTCTTGTTTTTCAGAGTACACAATTATCACTGTTAATATCCCATCTGTAAAACCCATTAGGCTTTGACATCATACAGATTGCAATGTTTTTATGAAAAATTTGACTTTCATTTTTTAATATTATTTTTTAATATATTAGCCCTGTAGGAGATCATAATTGGCTATTGCTCTTGTTTTCCATAGAACACAAGATTATACTGGATAACAAAAACCAAACATTTATATTTTCCATTGTATTTATTATTAAATGCCTTTGAATTCAGGATTGTTGTGACTGAGGATAAAGGAAAATAAGACCATATAGTTTATATATCAATAACATAAATCTTGGAGTCTTGGATTGTGCTTATTCAGTATCCAGAATTTAATACTTTTTTCAAGCCTCAGATTAACAGACATTTTTTGAAATATATAATTAAGTGCATTTTTCTGACATCACATTAAAAAACTCAATTCTAGTCGCTATCCTTTTATGGGATACTGTATGTTTTGCACCTTGTGACCATGTGACTGAATTCAGTGATGTCATAAAGGGATAGTTCACCCAAAATGGAAATACTGTACTGTCATCATTCGCTCAACCTCATTCCGTTCCGAACTTGTATGACTTATGAACACAAAATAATATATTTTTAAAAATGTGTTTTTGTCCAAATAATGAAAATCAGTGAGGTCCAATAGAAATCCAGCATTAGTCCGGTGTTATTTTGGACCCCATTGACTTTCATTACAGATATCCCTCAAAATATCTTCTTTTGGGGTCTACAGAACAATTTTTGGGTGAGCTGTCGCTTTAACCTTCTCCATTTTGTCACACCTGGATTTGAAGTTAATATTAATATTAGGTTAATATTAGCTTGTTTGAGGCCACATCTTGCCACACTAAACCCTCAGATTACACATATTGGTTTCTTAAAAAGCCAATGATAACCGTGCTCTCTGGTTGAACAGTGCCAATGACTTTGTTGGTTTGATTTGATTGTGTTTAACATAAACCTGCCAGGATTTTGTCCTTGTCATCTTCATGGGGTTTGATTGGAGGTTGGCACTGTTTACTTCTGAGGCCCCCTTATGCCTCCAGCCCAGTGAGATTCGTGATTTATTACCACTTACGTTACACTCAATCACTGTTGTAATGTAATCTGCAATGTCAATGTCAGGCAGACAGACAGCTGGGGGGGAAAACTATAAATCAAGAAATAGCCTAATCATCAAATCAAGGTCTTTGGTGTTTTTTTTATGTCCAGAGAGCTTTGCAGTGGTTGTGAGATTCAGATGGGATGTCTAGATATAAACATGCCACAAAAATTACCATTTTTCTTGTGGGTTTGACACTCATGTTGAGGCCTATTGAGATTGTAAACATGCACAGCTGCCTGTAATGACACATCGCAGAGTGCTTTGTCTCCTCAAATGGCTGTTGATTCAAACAGTGAAGCAGAAACCATGGTAATATTATGTTAGCAAGCAAGAAAAATGATGAGAACACCTGGCGTCAATATGATTAATGCAGCTGTAATAATTAAAAAGAGAAGTTGCTACACTACTACTCGCTACTTTTGTTGTCTCTCTTTTTCTCCTCAAAAGTAACATTCTCTTTTGTTAAACACATCTGAAACCTTCAATGGCTTCCCGCATCAAGGCTGGAAAAAAAAAGCTCAGGCATCCAAGGAAAACACCCGGCATGAGTTAGGAGTAGTGCCTGTCTGCTGGCTGGCTGACAAGAGCAGGCCTGCTGTAGATTTGGACATAATGGTGTTCTTGGCACTGTTTTGCCTTGAGGGAAACCTTAAAACTATCATGATATTGTGATTTATCTAAAAAAAAAAAAAACCGGTTGGTATCAGACTAGAATAGCAGCCCCAACATCGCTGCTTGTATTCCGCACTGAAACATATGCCAGATGATGTCATGCTGTTCATGGGTACTTAAACACACTCATGTATTGGACTATTCAGCCGACAATGCAACCTGTTTCTACTGGCACACACTGGGGACCATTGACCTGTGGGCACTATGAATGACTTCACCACTAGCCAATTTGGGAAAATAAATATCCCGTTGGAACATATGGGCCAAATATGGCACACACATTACTGTTTAAAGAACCTCTAATTATAATATCTGTGAAGAACCAGTGGTGGATTTAATTAGCATGCGTTATAAGGTGAAGCTATTAATGGATTGTTTCGATTTGGGATGCTGACACAATGCAGCATGCAGCCTCTCATACTTTATTGCTAAGTATAATGTTTGTAGTTGACTCAGATTATGTCCAGAGATTTAGCATCTTTTTGAGATTGAGATTGAATTTAAAGGGTTAGTTCACCCAAAAATGAAAATTAGACTGTGTTTTACTCACCCTCGAGGCATCCTAGGTGTATATGACTTCCTTCTTTCAGACGAATCCAGTCGGCGTTATATTAAAAATTGTCCTGGCTATTCCAAGCTCTATCATTGCAGTTAGTGGGTGTTGCAGTTGAACAGTCCACAAGTCAACAAATAAAGCACACGCATTCATAATAAAACGTCCCTCACACGGCTCCGGGGGGTTAATAAAGGCCTCCTGTAGTGAATCCATGCGTTTTTGTAAGAAAAATATCCATATTTCAAACGTAATAAACACTTTTCTCTCACTTCCGGTATCTGTCATACGCGGAAGCCGTTCTGGCGGATGACGCAGCACGTATGCGCAGCGCGCGCGCCTCTGAGATATGCTAGTCTTGCGAGTTTGTTTATAGGAGCAAAGGAAGTAAAGTTCCTTACTTTAGCAAAGGAAAACCAGTCTCCTTTTGGTTTATATCGAAATCCTCCGACATTTTTCTTTGCAAATCCTCAGTTTGTACTTCTAATTCATGACCGGCGTTTTGTTTTGTTCTCTCTCTGCATTCGTCACTAATCATGCTACGCTGACGTACTACGTCATCTGCCGGAACGACTTCCGCATATGACAGATAACGGAAGTGAGAGAAATGTGTTTATTACGTTTGAAATATGGATATTTTTCTTACAAAAAAGCATGGATTCACTACAGGAGGCCTTTATTCACCCCCCGGAGCCGTGTGAGGGACGTTTTATTATGAATGCGAGCGCATTGTGGACTGTTAAACTGCAACATCCGCTGACTGCAATGATAGAGCTTGGAATAGCCAGGACAATTTCTTATATAACTCCGACTGGATTCGTCTGAAAGAAGAAAGTCAGATGCTTCGAGGGTGAGTAAAACAGTCTAATTTTCATTTTTGGGTGAACTAGCCCTTTAAATTCATAACAAATGATGATAAAACCATCTTGCTGTCAACATTGTTTTCTCTTCTGTCTTTTTTTTTTTTGTCTCTGCTTGTTTGTGAATTGTCAAATCTCTCAAATATCTCTGCTTGACTAGTCTTGAATAATGACAGGTTTTCTAGTGGAAACCGAGGTCAGCTATGTTCTAAAGTCAAATTGGCTGCTGAAGGCATTTGTCACAAAGAAATTAACTATTTATTTTCTTTTAATTTTTCTTGTTTTGCAGCTTGCTTTGGATTATTATTATTGATATTATTATTAAGTCTTAAAAATGATATAATTTGAATGAGAGATTATTGTCTTTCTTTCTTTCTTTTCTGCTCACAAAACTTGCCTACATGATTCAATCATGAATTAGACTGATTTAGTTAACCCTCACCTGTTTGATAAAGAATAGCTGTGTAAGTCAGTATGTCCTCATTAAGTGGATAGCTAGATAAACTTGTGTTTTATTATGCATTTAACAATTAATTTGATCACTAAATTATATGTGGTTCTGTTGTCACACACATAAAATATAATGCCTTCCAAACACACTTTAAAGATGTAAAAGCATTTATTACACAGTCTACTAAAAGACAACAAATACTCCACTAAACAGAAACACATTCATCCTTTTCAGTTCTCTGAAATAGTCACATCCCCAACCAGATAAGCAAGGTGTGATTATTTATTCGCAAGCATTGTCTGAATTTTCACGCAACAAGCCGTTGTGACGACCAGCAGGATCTCATCTCCACTGAGGTGGGAGATTTGGACTTTAGTTAGGTTGACACCATATTTAATTTGATAAAAATAAAGAGATCTTACGAAAATTAAAAAATAAAATGTTTAGATTTTTCTTGGTAAAACATGATTTATACGTGTTATCTGAACCACAAAACCAGTCTTAAGTCGCTGGGGTATATTTTTAGCAATAGCCAAAAAAACATTGTATGGGTCAAAATTATCGATTTTTCTTTTATGCCCAAAATCATTAGGATATTAAGTAAAGATCATGTTCCATGAAGATATTTTGTAAATTTCCTACCGTAAATATATCAAAACTTAATTTCTGATTAGTAATATGCATTGCTAAGAACTTCATTTGGACAAATTTAAAGGCAATTTTCTCAGTATTTTGATTTTTTTTGCACCCAGATTTTCAGTTAGTTGTATCTCGGCCAAATATTGTCCTATCCTAACAAACCATACATCAATGGAAAGCATATTTATTCAGCTTTTAGATTATGTATAAATCTCAATTTGAGAAAAATTGACACTTAAGGCTGGTTTTGTGTCCAGGGTCACATGTGTTATTGTTTCTGACCAGTTTAAAGCCTGTCGATGCACAAATGCTGTGGTCAAAAGAGACGTTCATCTACCAGTTGGTCCAGGTTCTTGCTTTTGTTTGGTCTCTGAAGGTCTAACTTGAAGTCTGGCTGTGGTGGGGGGCAGTCTTAGCCCAGCACGGTAAAACCCTGTAAAAATTTTACAAGAGCTTTTTACAAGACACTAAACAGCCATGTTGGAGCAATTTCTGGTGTTGTCTTGCCCTTTTAGTGGCCTTTTATGTGATAAGGATGACCCAGATGTCACGGAAACGCTACATTTGTTAAGAACAATGTGGATTGTGGATTCATTGGAGTTGTTAGTGTTATCTCCACCAATGAAGTTCAGTCAGACCCAGAGAGCTGCTAGACTTTGAGCGTGAACACTGAACTTGAGGTTGCCTCTGTAATTTAATATTGGCAGTCTGGTTGGAATGTGATCACATATGATGTCAAATAAAATAACAGTGATGTATTGGAATGACTTATACAATATTTCTCTATCCGTAGATCTCCTCTGTTTTTTAAACGGTAACGCTATCATTTTGTGTCTTTTCCATCAATTTGCTCTGCCTTCTAGCTTTATGCATGTTCACACAAATACCCCATCAGCGGAGATGTTTATCTTGGACCTTCCAACATCTTGTGATTATGCTTTATTAAAAGAAAGTTAAATAATTTCCCATTTTTGCTTCAAAATATTGTCTGCAGTATGTCTGCAGATGAATGTTTTTCCAAGTAAAATGGATAATTTTTTTTATATCAAAAATAAGCATCTCAAACAATTTTTCAAGTCTGTCTGCCAAACCTCAACAAAGGTCTTTTGCTGAGTTATGCAACATAGTTCATGTTAGGATCTGTACTCTTTTCCAAAGCTTCGTATAGATGTAGACAGTGAGCTACATAAATATTCCTCAAATTGTTTTTTAGGGAAAAAAATGATTAGTTGGCTCATGTTCAAAATAGAGGCATGGACTTGTCCTTAAAATTATGGATCTCCTTAAATGATTCCCATAGTATCTGTCAGTCTGTTTGTTTAAGTATCGGTTCATGTTAGATCACAAACCCAATCACTTCTATAGGTCTATGAATACAAATGAGATTATGCTGCCAATGTTCATATATTCTGAAAGATTCCTACAAATAAAACAGCCCTTTATGTGAGATTTTTTTTAAAACCTAGCCGTCTGATGATTATATTTTCTTGATGTGAATGCTGGCATTCTGTAATGTTTTCTTTGCCATGTTTGTGCTGGCATTTTTCATTCTCTTTCAGACATGCTCAGCGTTTCTGCTCAGCTTGTAACAGGCATCTGTAGCCTGCTGCAAGCTTGTGTTCTCTGTTTTTCTCATCTGGTGCAGAACACACGTTACAAGCAGTCACCTCCTGACCTACAGATGAACACCACTCCCCTCATGGGCTTTCACACTTTCTCACAAGCACAGGGTGATTTCGGTTTTCACATCCAAACTTCATCACAACACAAGCCAAAAAGTAAAAACATTGACATATTTCTATTGGTATGTAGTCGCCCAAACAAAATATTTATGGTCAGTCATTATTTTAATTTAGATCTAATATGGCACAATGTTGCACCTGTAGTAGTCGGCAATA
>NW_015542376.1:494127-497723 GCF_001515605.1 Sinocyclocheilus anshuiensis | reverse complement strand
TTCCAGAACATTATGATGTAAACTTGCTAAGTCTTGTTAATAACAGCTACCCCTTGTAACGATCTCTGGTAGGAAGGACCCAAAAGCTGAAGAATGCTTAACTCCAATTTATTGAAGCACAATAATAAACAGTACAAGCCAAACAGCTTGAGACCACTTCTGGACCAGGAGGTGAACAGGAGAAAGGTTAGGCAGGCAAGGTCAAAGTCCGGGGCAGTCCACCAGCAACCAAATCCAATTTACAAGACGAGAAACAGAGTCGGGCACGCGAGAAGGTCAGGCTAGGCGCAGACAGCTCAATCCAGGCTATCCAAAACTCAGTCCAGAACAGGCAGATGATCATAACAGCGAGGCAATCCAGAAAGGCAAACAGAACCCCCGGGGAAATCCAAACTCCAGAGTAACAGTCCATTAGGTCAGCAACACATAACAGTCCAGGATCAGTGGGTTCTGAAGAAAAACAGGGAACTGCAACACAACTGGCAGAAAGAAAATTCATAAGAAAAACAAAACCAACTAAATAACAAGACTTGAACAAGAAAATAATCAAAATAGTGAGCAGCAAAGAAACAGAAAACACTAGCAAAAAGCAAAGAAAGAAACGGCATAGATATAGGAGAGAAATCAAGCAGTGAAAGAAAACAGGTGCGCTCTAACGAGCGATCACACTGATTATGAAACGCTATCAGCTGTGTGCGAATGCACGTGGAAGAACAAAAACAAGGAAAAAAAGAAGACAAGAGGGAGATCAAACCCGAGTCCGGACATCCCTATACATGTAGGCTTATATGCTATGACAATACAAATTTTCTGTATTACATCTCTAGACTAAATCTGTTTTTAAAGACTGGCAAGATTTTAGGGAGTACAAAAATTTGTGAGTTCAAAAATGTTTTGAGTAAAAGAAAAATATATATATAAAAAAAAAACAATACAAGCTCAAATTCATTTTTCTTCCCATAATGTTTTATAGTGCATTTCATAACAATGTTAGTATGTGTTGCATTCCAGCAGGATGTGCTATAGTGAACATTAGAATAAATGGTCTGCATTTACAGTCAGTTTTCTCTTTCAGGTCAGCTGTCAAAGCAACAGTTCCTTGGTCAACCAGCTTCACCACAAAGACCACCATGGTCAACCAACATTTTTTGTTGGTGAATGGCTTTACAGCATGGATGTACTTGTCCACCAGCATCAGACCAGAACGGAAATTCATGCTGGTCTAAGGTGGTCTTTACAACAGTATGTTTAATCTAATAGACATCTTTGAAATAACAGTAGACAACTAATTTTACAGTTGGATAGCTGCTACAAAGCCAAGGTTTGACAGATATTTGACAGCAGACTAACACACATCACATGCTAGACATGTCTGACCTCAACCATAATGCATTTACCTTGTGATTACCTCCATTCATGTTTGCAACAAACCATGGAGAATTTGACCAGGAGCAATTTCAGTCATTTGTCTCCTGTTGTTGTCTGCAGATGGGTATTCACAAGTGTCTGTTTTGAGATGCGTCCTTTTTTTCTGATGCAATGCTATTGTGCCTCTCATGGTTTTGGCCATTACATTTTAGACAGTTTAATTGGAGGGACCAAGTCAAGTCAGGGCTAAGTCATAAAAAAATATATGTGAAATATAAAAAAAGATTTAAAGTACCTGCTGCTAATATTGAGTTATTGGAGTTATATGTTCAGAATGGCATATTCACATAGACGTACAGGTTTTGTTTTTGTTTTTGTTTTTTTGGTGCAGTATACTGTATACAGTTACTTTTTCTTTAAATAGTATGTGAAACTGAAAGTACAAATCTAGTAGGTAATTTCATGCACATACTGCACACAGTATACATACTGCATACTACTTCCTTTTAAAAAAAAGATCCATTGTCTTGCCAAGAGGATTCAAGGATGCTCCTTTTTATCAATGTCGCATATTATGCCTCATTTGTGCATGTCACACTAGAGAATTGCTCCTGATCACTTTTAAACTGCTGACACTCTTGAGTACTACTTCCCAGTTCAGATATACTGAGTTGACTATCTTTCACATTTTAGGGCAAGAAAGCTGATAGTACTTAATGATCCTTTACGCTCTTGGCAGATGAACCACTGCACAGCTATTACAAGTAAAGTCTCCCTCTACAGTGGGGCTTTTGAGCTTTTGCTCTAGAGTATTCCCTTAGGAACTTGCCTTTTTTTCTCTGTAGTCAAAGTCTGCCTAGCGCTGTCAATTCAAACCAATCTGAGAAGGGCTTGCCCCAAAGAAATGTCATCGCTACAGAACAAATACTGTAAGTAGTAAAATTGCATGCCTCCCTCAAATATTCACCAGATTTATTTTATTTTATCACAGAACTGAAGCAAGAAATATAGTAAGTGGAAGATCATATTGTTCTTTACTGAGTGTCTCTTTCCTTTTCCTCTCCCTTGTGTTTGAGTTCCCACTGAAACCCAGTTGACAAATTGCCCCACTGTATCCGGGCAGTTATTTACAGCCTGATATCTTTCATTGATTTTCCAGATGAGCGGTGGAACGAAGAAAGAAAAAAAATTCTGTTAAAGCACGTGTCAGCTTTTAGACAGTCCTAATGAGTTCAGCACGGTCCTTATTTATCTTGTATAAAGCAAATATCCCAGGCCTAGGAGCAGGTAAGATGATTATTAAGTCATTGGAAATGTAATCTAATGATGTTTTTGTATTACCTTTGATTTGTTATCTGAGCACAGCCATGGGTGATTAGACCCTTCACCTGCTCTGTGGAAACCGAATTTGGACTGGAGTGAATTTATCAAACTGACCACATCTTGGGCTGTTAAGAAGCAGTGCTCTTCTCATGTGGAGGTTCGGCAGGTTAGGGGAAGTCTTTAATCACTGATTATTATGCCATCCAACCTCAATCTCTTCAGGCTGCCCTACATAATTGGGGTACAGTAATTGAGCTATCCTCTGGCCCTTCCCGTGCCATTAGTGTAATGTGATCCTGGAGGGAAGACGCTGCGGCAGGCGACTCTACTTCCCCCGATTATGGAGCTTCACAGGATCCAGGCGAAAGGGGCCCAGGGCGGATATCAGCTGATAACCATCCATTACTGTTGGAAATCAGCCATTTGGTTCGGGTAGGGCATTTTCGCCAAGGACAGAGCCTGATATGACCTCATATGTGGTGGTTAAGGCTAAATAATCCATTACCTTGGGGTACAGGGTGGTGACAGCTTCCAGATGAAAGAAGAGTTCTCCAGGAAATGCAGGGGTAATGTAGATGTGACTTGGGAAAAAGGTTAAGAATTTTTCTTTGTCTACAAAGGCTGATTTTGTTGCATTTAAAATCGCAGTTTTGTTGAAAGTTGTTGTAGCAGTGTCTTCTGCGATTTTTCTCTGTTTTTAATCCACTAACAAGCTCCAGATCCATAAGCTCTTTCTGTAGAAGGCATTCGTGCACACTATAGAAACAAAATGTGCTTTGGATGAAGTTTTGTGTTTTCATATATAAGCTAGGGAGCCTTTAAATAATTTACAGTGGGTACGGAAAGTATTCAGACCCCCTTCAATTTTTCACTCTTTGTTATATTGCAGCCATTTGCTAAAATCA
>NW_015542376.1:480353-490346 GCF_001515605.1 Sinocyclocheilus anshuiensis | reverse complement strand
TTCTAAGCGGTATGTGTGGAGAAAACCAGGCTCTGCTCATCACCTGTCCAATACAGTCCCAACAGTGAAGCATGGTGGTGGCAGCATCATGCTGTGGGGGGGTTTTTCAGCTGCAGGGACAGGACGCCTGGTTGCAATCGAGGGAAAGATGAATGCGGCCAAGTACAGGGATATCCTGGACGAAAACCTTCTGCAGAGTGCTCAGGACCTCAGACTGGGCCGAATGTTTACCTTCCAACAAGACAATGACCCTAATCACACAGCTAAAATAACGAAGGAGTGGCTTCACAACAACTCTGTGACTGTTCTTGAATGGCCCAGCCAGAGCCCTGACTTAAACCCAATTGAGCATCTCTGGAGAGACCTAAAAATGGCTGTCCACCAACGTTTACCATCCAACCTGACAGAACTGGAGAGGATCTGCAAGGAGGAATGGCAGAGGATCCCCAAATCCAGGTGTGAAAAACTTGTTGCATCTTTCCCAAAAAGACTCATGGCTGTATTAGATCAAAAGGGTGCTTCTACTAAATACTGAGCAAAGGGTCTGAATACTTAGGACCATGTGATATTTCAGTTTTTCTTTTTTAATAAATCTGCAAAAATGTCAACGATTCTGTGTTTTTCTGTCAATATGGGGTGCTGTGTGTACATTAATGAGGAACAAAAATTAACTTAAATGATTTTAGCAAATGGCTGCAATATAACAAAGAGTGAAAAATTGAAGGGGGTCTGAATACTTTCCGTACCCACTGTATATATAAAAAAACAGCTCTACTAGAATAACTCGAGTGAATCAAACACATGAGGAAGAACCCAATAGATTGGTTGATTCACTTTATGGCACTGCCTTGCATAATCGAAAGCATGAAAATCCTTTTATGTTCTTTAAAAAAAGAAAAGAAAAGAATGAATGACATGAGGTTTTCATAGGCAAGTCAAATGAAGAGTTTTCACAATGATCAGGGGTGTGATGTCCTGCTTGCTCAGTGGGATTAATATTCTGTGTTCAAGTAAAATTGACCCTGTAAAGCAGGTGTTTTTCTAGTTTGATGAAATGTGTGAACCCCATTTCGTAACATACGAGAGCAGAACATTTTAGGAATTTTCAACTGCCTCTTATCAGTCATCACTGCAAAGCGTCATCGTGTCACATGGGATCAATATAACCTCTGACCTCTCACCTGCCTTTCAGAACATGAGCTCCATGTCTGCTTTCTCATCTCCATATCTCCTCTGAGAGCTTTCATGGAGTCTGTATCACAGCCCATCAATCCAGCCTTTCTGAGGCAGTTTTAACCAGCTTTCAGTCGCCTGGTAGGTCCTATAGTGAGATTTCTGGACCTTAACATCTGCTTGGATGATTCAACAACCAGAACCTTCTCACAGAACCCTAAAAACAATTTTTTAAGTGACTATTCCAAAAGTTGTTTTAATGGATAGTTCTCTTTATTTTTCACAATTTCTTACTTTTATAGCCTGTTCTCCTCAGCCTCCTTAGGATGAATCGCTTTATTTTCCTAAAAATTAAAATAAGTTTAAATGTAAAATTGTTCTATCATCCTGTCTGCTTGTAAAGCCTAAAGCCTTTTGAATTTTTTTTTTGTTAAACTAAAAACACTGCTTTATTAATCCAACATTCTACATTAAGTTTGTCTAAAATGTAATTCTGTTTCATTAAATTCAAATTCGAATTGCAATTCTGTCTCAAATTCTCAAAGTCTGAATGAAGTGTCAAAGTCAGGAATTTAAATTGGAATTTAAAAGGCATATTCATTCTCACATCACAACGGAGGAAAGCACATTGTCAGTATGATACATTTTCTTTTTGGTCTCTAAATTTGATCCCCTTTAAAACAATGCTGCTAAAAAATTTAAATTAAACAACAGTCTAACAAACAATTTTCCGGTCCACCTCCTATATTTCTCCTCCACTTTCCTGAAGCGCTTCATATGCTGTACTAATTCTGCACTAGAGCATTACAATCTGCTATTATCAGCTAGAGTGAGAAGCCCAGACTATGGTGAAAAATGAGAAACATTTTCAGAGACTGTAGTGGCTCTGTATCTAGTTTTTGCGATCAAAGTTTTGCATCATGGATGCACCATGTGACTTGATGTAACTTGTGGCTAATTCTGGATTTTATTTAGTGTCTGCACATGTGATCCATCAACACAGTCCCTGAGTGTCAGTGTTATGCAGTGTCTGAACACACCTCCCACGCAATACTGACATCCACATCTGGCACTGTGTATTGGGCTCTTAGGAGCAAAACTAACCTGCTTTCACAGAATATGCTGAGAAAGCTGCTTTACTTCGTTCATATTTAACCATATGCTACTTTTTGTATACAGGAATCTTGAATTTTCCAATTTAAGCTTTTCTGCAGAAATATGCCGTACTTAAAACCTTTGCTTTAAATATGCCATACTTAAAGCTTTTGGGTTTCATCCTTCTGGTATTTTACTCATGTGAATTTAAATGCTTGCAGTGGGACATTATTTATTTCACCTTATGTAAAGGTTACTGTTTTGCATCAGTCTTGTCATTCCATGTGCTTTTAAACTCTAAGCTGTCTGTGGCTCATGAATTTATGGCTTGACCGTAAGGGCTTTGCTTTTATTCTTTAGGTCAATCCTCCTGCAGCATCTCGTTTCAAATTAGTCTACTGACGGATTCTTCTAACCACTACAAACCATTATGGAAGAGTTATGAGAGGGGTGCAGACTTTACTACCAGGGCAGAACAACTAATTAATCTGCCTTCAAATGATCTTTCCATCACATTGTTTTTGGCACATTCCTTCTTTGTCTCGCTCTCTTGTGTTGTTCAATCTTGACCTCTCCAAGTGGTCCATCTAGCTCTGTATTTTGGAAAAGAGCTTGCACGTTTTGCCACAAATGTTGTTTGTTTCTCAAGAAACGTTCCAACAAGCACGTGTGAGTGATCGTGAGGGTCTTCACTGCAGGGCATGGGCATAGATGAAGGGGCTTTCATTTGAGATGCATTTGTGGCTTTTGATGCATGTCTTGGAAAACAATGCTAGTACTGTGTTATGGCTGCTGAGACGCCATGGAGAAGTTATTATCATATACTGTAATTACTTACAGAATGCCAAACAATCCTTATTCAAATAGTTCTCTGACAGTTGATCAATTATTCTCATTATGCATCACATAGAGGTGCTGACAGGGAATGAAACAGTGATTTTGTACTTGATACTTTTATATTAGTTACTTTTAAATGACCAAAACCTTTTGACTACTAAGTGAAATTGTTTAACCCTTGTGCTGTGCTGAAAATCCTTTACCTAATTTAGTGTTCCTGGTCAAAAATGAAAAAAACTGCCTTTTGAAAATGGCTTTAAAAATCTCTCATTATGCTGAATTATCACCAAATCTTGGATTTATTATTTTCTTTCAGATGGTCATAGGCCTCGTTGATCTGAGCTTATGCACCTCAGTTTTTGAGTGTAAAACACATAATTTGTAGATAATTTTGCCAGTGTTCATTTAAAAACTGAGGTGCAGAACTTCAGATAAATCAGGCCTACAATCCATCAGTTCCAAAAAGAAAAAACAAAACCTGTTAACTGAAAAAAAAAACCAAGTTGATATAAAGGTGGAATTGAGTATTTGGTAGTAATATGGCATAATGAGAAACTGATAAGAATTTTTTTGAAGGGGACTGGGACTGGGAACACTTCAGGCTGCCCTATATAATTGGGGTACTAAATGTAATCATATTCATATTGTAATTTAACATTTCATTTTAACTAATAAAGCATTTTTTATCAAACGCTTCTGTGTTCTAATTGTATTACTTTTTTATTATTATTTTATGAATGATAAGAGCCGTAGTTTCAAAGCACACTTTCCACACCAACTCTTACTAACTTGTAATTAATGAAGTTTGTCTTTTGTCAGAGTGGATTTATTGTGGCTACACCGAAAAGCCCTGTTATCCACTCTGTTGCACATCCATGTGGCAGTCGTACGGCTTGCAGACATGATGTGTCCTAGAGGAATGCTCTCCTTGGCTTAGTCCATGGTCTCCCCAGCACGGCCATGTAGGCCTGAGCCTATGGAAAATGCTTGGCTGATGAGAATGCATCACCCACAGCCCTCACAGAAAGTATTCAGACAGCATGCGTTGTGTGACCCCCAAATCAATCTCCCCTGTCATAAACACAGCATTGAACATGAGTGTTTTGAAACCCGGACACCACGGTGCCCTCAGGATATGGCGGTAGTTTAAGAGTGCATGCGTTTCAAGTAAGAACGATTTCAGGCGTCTGGTTTGTTGTTGGGTTTTTTTTTTTCTATGTGTTGTCATTTCTGTGTCGTCGGAAACTGAGGGGAAATGCATCAGTCATTTTTCTGGAGTGAACTTGGGTTAGAGCTGTTTAACCTTAACTTTTCCTGAAAGCGAGGAGTGTATCCTTTCTCTAGTCCCCTTTGTTCTCTCTTCTCCTCCATGTTTTTCTTTCTTTTTCAGCATTTTTTGATAAATGATACCATGTTGCCATGATGCTTCACAAGCAAATTTCTCTCTGACCAGATCTCTAGTTTATAATTTAAATGAGTGGAACATCCTTGTAGAACCTTTTATTCCAATGTAATTTAAGATGACAAAATCTCCACATCTGGACTGAACTCCACATCATCTGAGCTTTGATGTGAGTGTGATGTCATATCCACAGTATTTATGGATCTTTTTGTTAGTCTAAAGCAGGTTTTAACCTGAAAATCACTTATTTTGTTTTCAGCCAGCAGACTTGGTTTGTTGATATATCATTGTAAGGACAGGAAGTAAGCCAAATTCTCCCAGAATATCGGTAAAAATTCCATTGGATAGCTCATGTATGGGGTAATATTGTTGGCTAATGGTTCAGAAACAATCATAGTGTTTTGAAACCTATACAGCTTGACTAATAGCCATAAATAATGTGACAACCGCCATGAAATTGGCAGGAGCGCCATGTAGAATCTAGCTGTCCATTTAGAACTGTTATATTGCAGCAAAAAGAATATATTTATATTTAAAGGAAATTTTAGTAAGAATTACCGAAATTTCATATGTGAGAAATTGATGTTCACTTTGGAATGTGTTTACTATGAGACCAAGGGAGAGTAAGGGAAGAGGGGGATGTGTAATCCTGTTGGAGCAATTACATGTTCCTGGAAAAAGGCTTGCAGTCCTGTTGCAGGGCTCCCAAAAGCAGTGTAATGCAGTGTAACCCAAAGGTCGCGGGTTCAATCTCAGTACTGGCAGGGATTGTAGGTGGGGAGAGTGAATGTACAGCGCTCTCTTCCACCTTCAATACCACGACTGAGGTGAGACCCTTGAGCAAGGCACCGAACCCCCAACTGCTCCCCTGGCGCCGCAGCATTGGCTGCCCACCGTGTGTTCACGGTGTGTGTATTTGTTCACTACTCACTGCTGTGTGTGTGTGTGTGCACTTGGATGGGTTAAATGCAGAGCACAAATTCTGAGTGTGCGACACCATACTTGGCAACACGTCACTTTCACTTCACTTCACTTTTTCATCAAGAATGCATTAAATTGGTCAAAAGTGACAGTAAAGGCATTTATAATGTTATAAAAGGTTTATTTTTAAGTAAATGCTGTTCTTTTGAACTTCCTATTCATCAAAGAATCTAGAAAATATGTATCATGTTTCCACAAAAATATGAAGCTGCACAGCTGTTTTCAACATTGATTATAAGAAATGTTTCTTGAGCACCAAATCAGCATATTAGAATGGTTTGTAAAGAATTACGTGATTATATTTAACAATATTACTGTTTTACTGTATTGTTGATCAAATAAATAATGGGTTATATATATTTTTTTCCAAAAACTGACGTCACACTGTAAATTTTAATATTTGCTATTTATTGTTTATCAGCCATAACACTGTATTCTAGACATGAATTTCTTGTAAATGAAGTCTGCACTCCAATCCAAAGCCTATGGTGATGGATCAGTTCTCACAGTGTAAACTGGCTGCTCTGCCAGGTGTGTTTCAGATCTGCTCATTACAAACTGTGCTTTCTGAGTAGCCTACCTCTCTCTCTCTCTCTCTCTCTCATTTGATTAAATGCAGCATTCAGCAAGATTTATTTGTCTCATTTTGCACAATGCTGCACACTAAAATACAAGCCTGCAACCTGGGGGCAATAGATATGTGCACGCACATAAACATTAGCAAGCACACAGTATACTCTGTAAATTAAGTCATTCACCACCCACAGGAAATTAGTATGTTAAAGAGGGAACACAATGGTGGGCACTATGGGGGTATGACTGCACCTTTTAAGACCAGCTGACTTGTTATGATCCTCTACATGTCTAATGAAAGGGTTGAACAGGTCTGTTTCTCCATACGGTGAACTGATTTCCTAAGTGACTGCTCTCACACAGACTTACCTCAGAGTTGCTAAGACTTCAACAGAGCTAATGATTAATACTGCAAAAATGCATCTAGACAACAGAGCCTTTTGTTTACAGGCGCGGTTTTCATCTGTACCTGCTGAGATATACAAAACAGATGTTTCTGGGATTTGTTTTGCAATCTGGTTAGACCTAGTCCTCCTGGGACTTGCCCACCCTCCTGTCTTTCAGGAAAAAAAAGTTTTGTTAAAAATGTGCTTAATGGGCCTAACATTTTTTTCCTCTTGTTTGACAGAACCAATAGACCTTCTTGATCATCTGTGGCAGGTGGCTAATCGCAGCAATGCATCAGTAACACAGGAAAGCCAAAGATGTCCAGTCCTGCATGTAGGCCAGTACTCCACCCTCTCTATACCACTACAACAGGTGTTTGGACACAGGTACACACACTTATTGTCTGCTGACATTTTTATTTTTTTCCTTTTATTATGTTTTTCTGTTTAGACACTGCAAACTTGGTTTGTATGTGCACCAATCTTAATGCATGTACATAGACAATATAAAAATGTTGTGTCTTTGCGAGAATAACCTCAAAACCACTTTGTAACTGATGTTATGAAACTTGAATTTATTCATTTATTTTCATTTTATATATGATATTATTTCTTAAAGTCAATGTAGGCATGTAATTCTAAACCTTTCTCTCACATTTCTTTCTCAGGTTTGGTGATGAGTTCAGTTTGCTTTTGCATCTGCGTAGCTCCCAGTCTGAAGACCGCAGTGTGCTGACCTTCCTCTGCCCAGACGGACACATTCTCCTGCAGATTCGTATTAGTGCCTACACCTTTACCTTCATCAGCACCCAACAACGACACTATGAGTGAGTCTTCAGTTTTCTCAGTTTCTATTTTATTTTATTTGTTAAATTATTCTTAAATGGGGATTAACAGGGAACCATCTGAAAACTCAAATTACTTGGTGGTCTTCATTATTTTGTGGTTCATACTTTGGTTCCAAAGCTGTCATCTTGGCAGGAAAAAGATCATTAAAAAGGCACATCTCAGTGAATCCTGTTATGAAACCACAGCCTGTTTAATCCCTCTCTTATTTTCTGTTGCTTGCTTTTGAATGTCATTGACTTTCTTTGTTCCTCTTCCATGATGACAAAGCCATCCTCATCGTCTCCTCATTCTTATGAAAGTATTAGTTTTGGCCAAGGGTTAATTTTAAACACAAGCACAGACCCCTCTGTGTTGAGGAGCTCTGTGGTATATTAAACCAAGATTTCTGGATTTGGCTTAAACTTAAGCCAAGCCTTACAGTCGAGATGTGTAAATGAGGCATGGGATTTAACTCATGGCCTCTCAAAACTAATATTTGGACCTGTCGCCTAATTACCCACCTGCGGGACAAAATAAATGGACATTTTACGCTCACATTTTACTTGTTTGTGATTCTCATTTATTATGAGATGGCATAACAATGCCATAATGTTCTTTCTGTGTTCTCATATGGGTTTCTGTTTAGTTTAAGGTTGCATATACCAAAAAAAAAAGTAATTTGTCATTACACAGACAGGAAGCATTATGGCTCTGAATGTTTTGCCAGGAAATTTAATGGATTTTGCTTTTCTTGGGTTCTCCCGACTCTCCCTGTTCTCTGATGCATTAGCATGTGATTTGACCAGCCCACCCTGTCAAGAAAACTAAATAAAGTAGTTTGTTTTTCAAAACCCGTCGTGTCATTCCCAGGTTCCCCGTGGCAGTGCTGTCTGATGGGGGTTGGCACCGCATGGCGGTCAGTGTCTCCTCGGGCCGGTTGGCGTTGTATGTGGATTGCTCCATGGTTGAGAGCGTGGACTGGGCATACAAGGACGGTTTGGGAATCTCCACTGATGGCATGGTTATGGTTGGTGGAATCATTGAGGGTTTTGAGACACCTTTTGAGGTCAGTATGAAAAACATCATTTTGTTTAATGAGGTCTAAACATGCAAGGTTGTAGTACCCATCACTTACTGTGTGATGAGAAAAGTGTATCCTTCATCAACACATACTGTAAATACTGTAAATCTCCAAAACGTTCCCAGTTGGCATTTAAACCCAAAGTCAGGTTTATGGAGGATGAGGGGCTCTCAGTGTATAGGAGTTACTATACCCCAAGCTGAACATCTGCGTTTATACTCACCCAAGATTCCAGATGGATTGGACATTCTGTTGCTGACAAGCGGATAGAGATTTTATATTTTTTATGTGCAACTGTCTGTTACAAACTGCCAGCATGTTTTCTTACATAAATAATATATGATGCAAAATTTAACAAGAGTATGATTTGTTGGTTTACAAAAATTGCATGGCATAACACAAGGCATTTCCCATAGTGCAGATATCCTATCCTAAACATTTATTTACAAGACCACCCAATAGTTCACCCAAAAATTTAAATTTCCTGAAAATTTACTCCAAGATCAATCCAAGATGTTTCAATCCAAGAGTTTATTTCTTCAGCAATTTGGAGAAATACAGCATTACATGATTTGTGAATGGGTGCCGTCACCAATTAACTGCAGAGGATCCATTGGTGAGCAAGTGATGTAATGCTAAATTTCTCCAAATCTGTTTCAATGAAGAAGAAAAAAAACATCTACATCTTGGATAGCCTAAGGGTAAGTACATTTTCAACAAATTTTCATTCTTGGGTGAACTATTCCTTTAATTTGTTGCTCCTTCTGTGTACAGAGTAAAGGAGTCACTTCTACAACCCTAAACACGTGATTGTTGACATTTTAACATTTTGGTGTTCCCGCTATAAACAAGAAACATATATGCCGTCTTAGATGCCAGTTTAACCTGTTTGGCATATAAATGATCAATGAAAAATTAGTGGCAGGAAGTGTAAAATGTTTGTAGCTGGGGTGTATACATGGCCATGGATTACAGAGTATAACAACAGATCCACATCAGGTTGGGGGTAAAAGAGGCATTTTGGAAGATTATTTTGGCCTTGTAAAATGGATGTCAAATTAAATTCCTGTGTTATGCTGAAGGGACAGGCATTTTAATGGAAGTAGGAGTATAGTTTAGACAGCTGTGCGCAAGTTAAATGCCCTTTTTTGGTTGTGTTAGATGGGGAAAGTTAATACAGCATGAAGTCTAAACTGAGTCTCAGAAAATGACATCATAGACTCCAAACATCCCATCCCATTTACATACTCACACACTGAACTCAGTCATGATCAGGGTTTGCATTTTCCCGACTTCTATAGGCAACACTTCATAATCGTAACAAACATAATTTTATTATAAGTTTAACAGATTGCTGGACTGTCATCTAGACTCCAAGCATTGATTGATTCATATGTATTTATGTCTAAAATGAACTGCTAATAAAAGCGTGTATGCTTATGTATTTTTGTGTGTGTGTGTGTGTGTGTGTGTGTGTGTGTGTGTGTGTGTCTGTAAGCAGGCATGCATGTATGCACTGTGTGGCTGTATGGGTTGTATGTATGTATCTGTATAGGTGTAATAGTTCCATTTGCCTCATTTCTGTCAGGACCTCTATCGTCAAAGATGATTGACAATTAGCATACAGTTTGGATTGG
>NW_015542376.1:466588-479825 GCF_001515605.1 Sinocyclocheilus anshuiensis | reverse complement strand
TTTAAGACGTAATAAAACAGACGATGAACACTATTAACAGCAATTATTATATGATGCAATCAAACTTATAGCAAAATGTGGTAGTTCTGTATGTTGTTTCAGGGTTGGCATCATCTGAGGTCCTCTGAGGGGTTGGCATCAACGTGCCAACGTTCTGGCAGGTAACGTGACCTGCCAGAACTAACGCTACGCTTGATTTCTTTAGGGTGATCTGATGCAAGTGGCCTTTCTGATGGGAGAACCAGATGCAGCTCGTGATCAGTGTGCCGTTTTCCAATCCCAGTGTGGCGGAACCGGACACAAACCACCTCGATCTCCTCGCATACACACTGAAGAGGTAAGCGAGCCATACTGTACAGGGAATGTCATTCAACCTACCCACACTGATGTCTTCTGAGTTAGACGAGTTTCTACCAAGTGGCCGACGAATTCACCATTACTCAACCCTTTAGCATTCCTGTCAAATTTGCCTAAAACGTCTAAAACATGCAGTGTACTGTGGGCATACAGTGGAACGCTAACAGGTTAAACAACAAAATATATGGGAAGTGTGTTTATACTATTGTGTGTGTTTATAATATTGTGTATAATTGTGTGTGCTAATATTGTGCACTCTACATTTGATTTCCTATCTCAATATACTGTACATCTTTCAAGAGTTCTACAGTATCTACATACACCATCTTTTCATCAGTCATCTTTTCCCTTTCCCTGTCCAGGAACTTCTGCTGTCCTCAAATGACCTGGAGGACTTATTAGAGACAGCAGAGGACAGTGTCTATTTTCATGCAAAACTGACTGTAAGTAGCAATACTATGCTGCTGTGCCATAGTTACTAAGTTACTTGTCATATGAAGTAAAATTCATAGTTCACCCAATAAATGAAAATGCTGTTATTTACTCACCCTCATGCCATTCCAAACCCATATGACCTGTTAAACATACAAGAAGACATATTGCAGAATGTCCATAGTGGTCTTTTTTATATCACAAAAGAAAAGAGGACTCTCACACTTTTAAAAATGACAAAGAAGCACCTTAAAAGTTGTCTGTTTATTCTCTTCATCACTAAAAGCTTTATACAACTTCAGAAGACTGTATATAGCAATAGGAATATAGCAGACGAGTCTTATGGACAACTTTTATGGTATATTTATGTTGCTTTTTGCTAATTTACCAAATTTCTTGGTAAAGTAACTCTTTAAATATTCATTAAATTAACATTAAATTACCTAGCAAAAGATCAAACATCCTAAAGATACTATTAAAATATTTATATTGGTATTCCCCTAGAGTTTTAAAAACTAATTGGATAAGGAATTGCTCAATCCTGTCTGCTTTGGGCAGATCATGTCTTGCTTTCTTGTAACTCAAATAGTATGCATACTATATCTCAGCAAGTTTATTTCTATAGTTACCTCCACAGAGTTGTTTTTACTATCTGTCTAATGCTGAAAAGCACTACGTTTTGAGAATCATATTTTGATTGCATGTTTGATGTGGATACAACTGCTTGAAATTGTGGCCTCAAGCATTACATGTGAACTGTCAATTTATATTACCACTCAACATATTTTAAACCTCGTTAGAAGCTGTATTTGTATTTGCACACCTTTCCTGTCAGGCTGATAGTAAATTAATGTCTAATCTGCAGTTTTTATATGTACAAAATCAAAAGAAATTCCTGATGAGAACAAATGACAGTCTTACAGTCTTCCAACATACTGTGAACCTGTGATCATATATCAAACCCAAATGGACTTTCCAAATCTTTTTTTTTTTTTTTGTATTTTCTGAAGCCAAATAAAGATGTGTGTGTGTCAAAAGAGCCAAATGTGTGTGGTGTTGCTGAGCTATAGCAGCCCAGTCAGTCCATGTGTGTTTGGCAGCTGTGAGCTGTTTGGCCAATGGATTCATGGTTTTTGTGGGCTTAGAAACTGCAGATATGAATATCAATGGACTCCATATTCCATTCGATTCAAAACCAAATGGTTCATTCGTGCAGAACGTACCATAGCATGTTTAAAACATCTAGTGCCTCAATCAATCACCTGGACTCCATTATGTTATGTCAAAAAGGTGGTGGATTTCAAAGACTAAAGAGAACCAGATTTTTTTTTTTAAATACCTGTTTTATTTCTCCAGTTTCAGTCTCTCTTGTGGCATAACCTCTAGACTAAGATCTTTTGTTGTGGTGTTTCGCTTTGATGCTCCATTTTTGGTTTGCCAGTTTCCTGCACTCATGCTCCCAGTGGAACAGATTAATAAGAAACTTATGGCTTTCTTTGATCCCTTTAACCCAACAGGAGGTCAGGGGTCAAAGGTAATCACTAATTTAGCTTGTCACTCATTTTCAGTGTCACAGCTTTGAGGCCAAAGTCATGAATGTTTAGTTGGATGTGTGTATGTATGCATATTTTTGGGTTAGATGACCAGTTGAGAGACTTGACCAACTGAGATATGTATATGTGTGTACCTTGTCCAATATTGCTTGTTAAATGAATGATACCTCAAATCATTATTATTATTATTATTATTATTAGGGATTTTTTGCCAATTTAATTATACAGGCATCATGGCTCAAGATCTGTTGAGACATGGGGTTTTATGTGTTACTTTTATGTTTGCTTGACCCACTGGGTGATGTGTGTGTGATTATCAGAGTTTATAATGCATTTATGTTTGTGTCTGTCTCTGTTGATTTGTTTTGGGTTGCTCTCCTCAGTCTGCAGGGGCATTATATATGTTTAAAAGTGGTGTTGGTGTGTTTAGAAATAGCTTCGTTCTTCCCATGGGTTTCATTTGGCAGTGGTGGGCACAAGCCTGTAATTGATTTCCTCTGCACTAAAATTAGGTTTGAGTTGGACGGAGAACTCCTCTAGGGAAGAGTCAGAATTACTCAGACAGGCTGTGAAGCATTCAACATCTCCAGACGTGCCTTTGAACTCACTCTCCCTGTGAGTGTAAAGTAAGAAATGTGAGATCTATGTAGGTTCTTTATTTGTTTATGGACAAAAGTGTGGACATGCATGAGACATTTCCAACTATCCTTAAACCAAACACTTTGGAAATGTTGTTTGTACAAGACGTTTACAAAGAACCTGAGCTGCTAAATTTCTCACCTCTTCTTCATCATTTCAGTGACAAAGGCCGAAGAGTAGGTTGAGTGCATTTTGTCCGTTCTATCATCTCGGTTATTTTCTGTCATAAGGTTTATTATTAATGGCTCTTGAGAAGGCAGGGATTTGAACTAAAGGCTAAGTTGTTACATCACACCCAGGTGAGCCATTCGGACATTTTCAGACCTAAAATTGTAATTGTTTTACTGATTTATTGATATTGAAATACAGTACAATGCTGTTCAAAAGTTTAGGGTCAGTAAGATTTTTAAAAATAGAAATAAATCATTTTAATTGAGCAAGAATGCATTAAAAGTGACTGTAAAGAAATTTGTTAGAAGAGATTTCTATTTCAAATAAACACTTTTCTTTTGAACTTTCTGTTAATCAAACTAAGAAATATTTTTTGAGCATGAAATCAGCATATCTGACTGCTTGAAAATTCAGCTTTGCCATCACAGGAATGACATTTTTTAAATATGTTTAAATAGAATACAGTTATTTTAAATTATAATGATATTTCACAATATTACTGTTTTTGATCAAATAAATGCAGCCTTTGTGTGCAAAACAGACATGAAAAACATGAAACATTTTTTTACTAACCCCCATCTTTTGAACAGTATTGTAGGTTCCTGTTTTTCTTTCCTTCCAAGCCTCTTGCCTCACTTTTTGATGAGCAAGACTTTGCAAAGATGTTTACACATGCATATTGACGTACATGCATGGATTGAGGCAAGCTCATAGAACAGTTGCCTTGCATCCTTGTATTAAAAAAAACTACTTAAGATGATGAGCCTATGAACACATCTGTCATCTTAGAAATAATTGAAGCAATGAGTTGTTTTCTCATCTCTTTTCTTTATGTAGCTTACAGTGCATGCCATTTCCATGTCTCAAGCTTTAAAAAAAATCCCTCTCAGCAAATTACAACAGCACTGACGCATTGAACTGAGAAGCATCTCTTTCAGACATGTCAGATTCATAATGATCTCATAGTAAGATAATTGGAGTGTGCCAAGGATTACACTGATGGGTTGAAAAGTAATGTACTTTAATATCCAATAGTGGAAATATATTTATGACTCGATTGTGTGATAGTTTTATCAATGGCCGCGTGAGTCGGTTTAAAGTCGGTTTAAATAAATAGAATTATTTTAAAACTTTTTCAGCCTAGAAATGTGAATACAAATTATATTTAAGCTCTAAAAAGTTTTTACAAGCTGAATCATAGGTTTTGGTTAAGACAGCTGCTGAGAATACCATCCATAAAACAATCTGTTTGATCTATTCAGATTGATCTGTTTCCCCGCAGCAACTGTCAGTTGTTTAGTACAACAAATATAAATGTGTTTGTAATTAAGTTAATATCTATTTATACACATGCAAAATATTGTGTCCCATTTGGATGTCACAATGACAATAAACAAGAGGAACAACCCTGTGATTTGTGATTATGTGACATTCAGCTGTGCAAACTGTTAAGGCATTTTTCCCTTTTTGGTGTGCATGATGGTTTACTGAAAACTCCATAATTATACGTCATTGTGCAGGCGTCTATATCACGCCTGCTCTCTTCCTTACTGCCTCTCTATCCTCGGGCAGTCACAGACTATTGCTGGTGCCCTCAGCTCCAGCACCACTGACTGTAATTATGTGTTCTGAGACAGTAATTTAGTGCCGTCCACCCCCAAACCCACAATAAATCACATGCAGTGAATGCAAAGTGACTTTACCATGCATAAATATTACTCTTTCCCATTATGGATGGATGGATAAATAGAAGTAGATAGATATAGATAGGTAGCTAAATATAGATAAGATAAGACAGACAGACAGATAGATTATCTATTTATAGCAATTATCTGTTATTGGGGAAGGACTCTTGTGACAAATCTCCATGGATTGTCTCCATAAGGACTCTCCACAGTGCTTTCTGTGTTATGAGTTGAGGGTGTGGATGGCCCCCTCTTTGATTTTGAGTACTGCAAGTGTTTTTTTCCTCTCCACTTGCACATAATTCACATCAGCAGGATCTCAGAAAGCTGTCAAGAAAGCTGTTACTGGTGAATTCTGTCAGATGTTGCCAAAAATGTGTCTGCATGTGGACAGTGTTTGAATTTCCCATCGGTCCATTTGACCTTATTAGCAGAGCGTTATTGTATAAACCACATTGTTTCTACAAATTAATTCTGTTCCACCTAGGCATCCATGTAAATACTTGTATCTGGACACTACAAGCTCACAAAGACAAGAGCACAGGCTTACACATACACCCGCTCAGTTCACCCCGAAGCCACATAGTCAAACAGGTGTCTCATTGAGTGAAGTAGATGAAATGTGTGCGTGCGCATGTAATCTCTGTGTATGTGGGTGGATTGAGAGTTTGGGGGTGTGCTAGTGTGTTTGGCACGTATTTGACTAGTCTTGACTGTGAGTTTGACTGAATTTTTGTTGCAGGTGTTGTATGTGTGAGTGTATGTGTGTGTGTCACCATGAGGATCTGGATGTGTTTGCTAGGATGGTTTCTGTTGGATTTAATGAAATTTGGAGTGCAAGGTCAGAGGAATCACATTCCAAAGGTATGGCTTCATCTGGCAACCCTTCCGAAATGTGTTTGTTTGGGAAAATTGTTCTTACAAATCATGCATCCACTTCCCCTATCTAATAATGACACGTGGGTTTGGTGGTGCACGCTAATCCAATAGTTTATGAAGCTCCACTTTGATTTGATTTTTTTTATGGATTGTAGTATGTGTATAAATATTCGTGTTGAAAAATAAGTCATGTGTGTGTAATCAAGTGTTATTCCATCTCTCTTGAAGGCTGACTGGTTTGGCTGCAGATGTGAGAGGTTACAGTGGTTTCGGTTTATATGAGGCAAATAGTTTTCACTATTCTGGTTCGACCCAGATTACCACAAACGCTGGGTTCATGTCCAGTGTCAGGGTGCAGTTTTTTACTATATTTGACATTTATTGGTTGTGCAATATTTTATAATTTTGTAGTTGATTTTTTGCACTTCTCTCAGTTTTCTTTTTGTGATGCTTATTTTAGTACACTGTATGATAACCACTGTTCTTTATAGGATTTTTTAAAATATTATAATGCACAGAGCTAAATTGAATTCCCAGCCTGACATTGTATTTAAAAACCAGTGGTGGACAGTAACTGAGTAGTTTTAATTCGTTACTGTACTTAAGTACATTTTTCAAGTATCTGTACTTTACTGGAGTAGTTTTATTTTGAGTAACTTTTACTTTTACTTCACTACATTCCAAAGCATAAGATCGTACATTTTACTTCACTACATTTCACAAAACATATCGTTACTCCTAATATATCACGTGCTCCGACACGCAGACTCAGGTACATCGCAGTGTAAGCTTCACAGTGAACATTACTACATCACTCTTGTCAATGTAGTCCATATCAACAACAAAAACATATCTTGACTCCATATAGTAGTTATTTTGGGAAAATCCCAGGTATTTTGAGCAGTAGGATTATAAAAAATATGTGCTAATATAAAATTAAATGAAGTAGCCTATATAAAATTGCAAAATAAATCTATCAGTACTTGTTTACTTAAGTACATAAAAAATCGAGTACTTTTGTACTTTCACTTGAGTAAAATTGAAAAAGGAGTACTTTTACTTTTACTGGAGTAATATTTTATGATATGTATCTGTACTTTTACTCAAGTACTTGATTTGTGTACTTCGTCCACCACTGTTAAAAACCTTCGGTGGCAGAAAAACAACTGTGGCAACAGTTTTATGACAAGACCAAAATAACATAATGGATAAGACTGAGAATTAATTCAGTTATTTATGCAGATGTGATTGGTGTTTTCTTACTTAATTTTGTTTTTTGCGCCTAACCATCTTTATTAAATTTGTTTAGTTTAAATTTGTTAATCTAGGACATCGCTCTATGAAAAACGTTTTACGGGAAGCTGTATTTAAATCAGTTTAAGTGCAAGATACAGCTAGTTTGTCGTTGCCCATATAAATACCTGTGTCTCTGTGATAGATTTACAGATAGTTGCTGTCTTTCAAGTCAGCTCAGCTTTTTTCATACCGACTTATGTGTGTGCGTAATTGTGTGTATGTACTGACCACTTTTTTTTAGACTTTCCACTTGCATACAGTATTTACAGACCAAGACAGTAGATGCTAATTTGTACCTTTCAGAAATTAGGTATGATAATAGGCAAGTTTTTTTTTTTTTTGCTAAAGTTTACATTTTAGTACTGGTGGTGGTTAGCTGGCATGTAGACGCATGTGTAAATAATGTATCTGAAGCCTAAAGGCACAACACTTTTGTTTTTTTAGGAAACCTTTACCTCTCCCATAGATCTGTCATCTGGCCCTTTTCACTGTTCTGTCTGAACTGTGTTCAGTCTTTTCTGTAACAGACCTTAAATAACAGCAAGATTGTACATCATGTGCACATCACAGCGACAAATCTGGGAACATTAATTTTTGAAGTGGTCATTGATCTGAATTATACATAATAGTCAAACTGATATTTATAGATTGCCCAATCTTGTCACAAAAAAGCAAAAGAAAGATTTTTTTCCAAAATTACAAAAGAACAAACAAAAGCATCTGGTCACTGATTAAGGACAAAACCCTGCAGCAGTGATGTTACATATATTTTCATGTTGGTCCTTGTAACAGGAAGCCCCCTGGTGGCCAAATGGTGTTATAGCTAGAGCTGGGGTGGAAGCTGCTCTTTGCTGGGTGACTGCACACTTAATGTGAGTCCGTGTGTTCAGACCCTCTTTGGCAGGCTATTAGACGGATATCAGACCAACAGCAGGAAGATAAGCTGGATGACAGCCCTTCGTTGCCAGGTGGAGATCAAGTGTCGGTTTATCAGGCCATGGCTACAGAAAGAGCCATTGTTAGTGATAGTATTAGGGCAAGGAGGTCTGATTTGACCCAGGTTTTCTTCCTATAAATGTTTTTCCATCTGATTTTTTCAGGCTGTGGTCTGATGTCATAACATTATATTACTGTATATTATGATATTATAATAATGTATATTTATACACACCACACACACACACATACATTTGTTTATTTATATTTAAAAATGTATTTTTTCTTTTTCTGGAAGTCATGAAATAGACCAACCTGGCAACCAGGTAATGGCAAAGCAGTATAGTAATAATTGTGCAAAATAGCTTAATGTATAACTTTACATGACTCTTAAGTCTCTTATTTTTAGTTTATCTACTTGTAAACCTTGCAGATGTCATCAAGAGAACTGAAGCGCTCCTATTGTCCTACAGAAGTCACATTACTGAAACGCCTAGCTTAGACTTCATGCAAATAGAGCAACTAGACAGAATCACATCAGATTTTAAAAAGAGACACGTTTCAGTTTTGTATGATGTCATTTTGATATGCAGCAACAATCCTCTGCCTTTGACACTATGATGTGGATGTTTTATCACAGAGAAAAGGCTGTTTTTCATTTCCCTTCTCGTAATTCAGAACCAAGCCAGATCATATGGAATCCAGACCACTATTCTTTGTCATTATTTTTTGTCTCTTTCTTTAGAATTCATTGACTTTGTCTCAAAATGTACCCTTTGTGTGTGTGTGTGTGTGTGTGTGTGTGTGTGTGTGTGTGTACCTGTTTTTCTATTCTGGTGGGGACTTAAACCTGAATACACACAGACTCATGGGGACTCGTGTCACGGTGGGGACCTAAATTGAGGTCCCCACGGGTAAACAAGCTAATAAATCACACAGAATGAAGTTTTTTGAAAATCTAAAAATGCACAAAGTTTCCTGTAAGGGGTAGGTTTAGGGGTAGGGTTGGTGTAGGGCAATAGCACATACAGTTTGTACAGTATAAAAACCATTACGCCTATGGAATGTCCCCATAAAACATGGAAACACAACATGTGTGTGTGTGTGTGTGTGTGTGTGTGTGTGTGAGACATTGGTTTGCATATTATTAGCATGAGTGTTTTGTGTCACTGTTTTGGCTCTTTAACTTTAGCTTTGTTTGGAGTGGTACAAATGTGTGAGACATGCATGTAACTCATGCACATCTGATCTTTACATGATGTCAGATCTCAGTAGATCATTGCTGATTGCTACAAGATGCTTAATAGTTTAAATTATTGTTGTTTATCTGCCTGGAATTATTGCACTCTTGTATTTACCTTAACATCTGTTAGCAGCAGCAACTTCACAACCATATGTAAAAATGGAGATTACAGCTTTAATCAAGTCGCATAAACATTCTCACGGTAAATTAGACATTATGATGAAGTGATTACATCTTCATTAAAACATATTATAGTGAACATAAAGCTCCCAGATGTAAAAGAAAAATAACAAACAGAATTGAATAATAGCTTACACTCAATTTTTGGTACACATGAAGTAATTTCTTTTTGTTAATAGGGTCTCCATAGACGTGGGATTATACGTGGAGACGGTACTCTGCCTACTGGATCCAAACGTCCTGACCTTGTGGGGCGAGGTGATGTGTTTGAGGTGGATGAGGATACAGACCTGGTAGACCAAAACATCTTATCCAAAAATGGTGGTAAACCTTCCAAAACATTCCCAACTGACACAACAAGCAGCCGTGATGGAAAACCAGAATCTAAACGTCTAAATGAAAACATCACCACTGACAAGCACAAACTTGGCAAACCTTCACCAAAGAAACCAGTGGATACCATAATTATCAACCTGGATGTTCAGATACCCGAGAAACCTACCGGAAGTATTGTACCTAGTAGCGAAATTCAACTGGAAACCACCTCCAGTCCTGAGGATCGAGAATCCAACTTGTTAAAAGAGGATTTGGGGGTCACCACACAGGCTCCTGTGAGAAAAACTTCTTGGGAGGGCATCTCAAAAGGAAGTGGAAGAAAAACATTCAAAACTTCAGATATCCCTGTAGGACCTGGCTGGGGATCTGAGGAGCACCCAGGAACCGTTATATTTACAGAAAGGCATGGAGATCTTGTGCGTGGCTCTGATGGGAATATGTATCGCATTCAAAGAGGACCCATGGGGCCAGTGGGGCCCCAAGGTGAGCCTGTGAGTATGATTTAAGTATATATCAGTGTTGTTATTGTTAATTATTAACTAAAACTAAATCTAATACAAATATCATTTTTGGTAATTGCAATAAAACTGAAATTAAATACAAATATTATATAAACTTCAAAAAAATTAAAATTCTAAATGTTGCCTTGGCAGCTAACTTAAATAAGCTGAATGCTAAAATTGCTAACACCAAACATGAAAAAATAAATAAATAATAAATTAAAGCTAAATAGAAAAAAAGACAAAAAGGGCATTACAAAATAACTAAAACAAACTAAAAGTAAAATCTAAAAGTAAAACCAAATTTTAAATGTTAATGAATACTATAGTAGTAAATAATTATACAAAATAACACTAGTATATATATTGCAATAAGTTTTGGTCTCATGTCACATCCTGTTAACACAAAATTATTACTTGAAACCAGTCTGCGTCAGAAAAAAAGGACACAATGGCTGAAATGAATTGCTGTAGCAGATACATCACACATATGCAGACATGTGCAGATTCTTACACAATAAATAGAATAGGAAACTTCTGCCACAATCTGCAAAATCAGTCTGATGCAGAAAGCACAAGAGGAAAAAATTAAAGAAGGGAATTTTCAGTCCTTTGATGTTGTATATGTATATTTCAGCTTTTTTAAACTGCACAGCATACTGCATATGTCAACATGTCTCACTTCCCGCCTTGGCATGATTCATATGGCTCTCTATAATTGGCTGTTGGAGGAACGACCCATCTGCCTCACCCAATCAAAATGCAACATTAACCTGACTTTACAAGTGATCAGGTCTAACAGAAGTAAACCCAGATGTGGTGCCATCTGGAGGCTTCTGGCTGAGCTCCAGTGGCCCAGGCACTGTAAAAGGCCTCCATTAGATAATGAAGGGTTGATTTATACCAGTTGGCTGAAAACATTAAGGAGATACTGCTCTGTCTGAAAGCAAAATGCAGTAGAGATGCAGTTATTAATGCCCCCTTTTTTCACATCTCTGTTACTACCATACCCTGCATTTCTGTCTTGGTGGGGGTCAAGCATTTAGTCATATGTTGAATAAGGAACTGACTTTATCATTCCAGGGAGTTAAAGCCTGTTCTACATTTTTTTGAAGCTAGAGCAATTGTTTGGCTCAGATGACAAAAAGCTTGTCACAAACTGTTCAGTGCCATTTAGTGATGAATATTTTTACTCTGTGTGAATGGTTTTGTTGCAAAAAAAACGTGCAAACCAGGTGTCATCCTGCTTTTAGAATAGTTTTGTGATGGTTAAAAGGTTATGTTTAGGTTTAACAATGTGCTTGTATTACCGTAGCCAGAGTGCCACTAAAGTTAATGTTTTTTACACCTTATTGCTTATTTTTACATCTTTTTTTACGTGCTATAAACCTTTAGTTTTAACTCTGTTAAACAAGCTCACTTTCTGTTAAAAATTAAAGCTGTATGTTTTATTTTGGTCACGCTCTGTGACTTCGTATGTTTAAGGTTTTTATTATGCCTTTTACTATGCCTTACTCCTTCTAGGGATGTCCTGGGAGTGATGGCTATCCAGGACCTAAAGGTGATAAGGTATGATAATAATCAGAATGTTTTTAATGAGAAATGGACTAGAGCACTCATTGTGAATCTCTCAGAGTGTCTGCACTGCCATGGTGAATGAAGGCAAGCCGAGGTCAAAGTGCTTCACTACCACAAGTTCGTGGAAAGTTCACGTGCCTGTGGTCATGACCAGCTGACCCCTTGTGTCCTTCTATGACCTTTGTCACTTCAGTTGACTGCTCTTATATGTTCAGTCTCCAAACAGAAGTCCAAATGCCAACAGGGAAGCTAGCAAAGACATGCTGTCAGTCTGACTTCCTATACTGTGCTCTTCAGGATTCTTCAGCCTCTTTTTCTACTTCTTTCATTTATTGATTTTCCTATTGACTTACATACTAAAGTTTAAAATCATCAATCACCAAAGTTTTCATCAGTTCAGCATTGGAAATTGAACCAATAGTGGTGACATCATTGTAATATTTGCAAACTGAATTGGGATTGGTCTTCTTTCTTGCATTTATTTACATACTGAACTGTGACTAGTCTTTCTCACATGTCTATATAGAGCCTTTTTACACTATAAACATAGTAGATGTGCCAAGTGTCATGGCAAAGAGGTTCTGATGCACAATTTTAAAAAGAAGTCTCTTATTTGTTATTTATTTGTATTCTTTATTAGTCTCTTATTTATTGAAAGAAATCTCTTAATTTCATCAAGTCAGCATTTATTTGATCCTTCAGAAATCATTCTAAAATTCTGATTTGATGATCAATAAACTTATTATCGATGTTGAAAATAGTTTTCTCAAAATTATTAACTGTGATACCTGTAAAAAAATAGCAGGATTATTTGATGAATAATGAGCTCAAAACAACAGGAAATAGAAATATTTTGTAACATTACAAATGTCTTGATCATTTTATTGCATCCTGCTCACCCTCAACTTTTGAATGGCGTTGTGTTGTAGCAGTTGATATTTAAATCTTGAAACAAAAATGTATTTATAACTTTAGTGGTGAAAGTCATGATAATTTATATAATATTTATCAGTTATCTGGTGGTGTCTAAACTGAACAGATCTATTATGTACAGTGCTGTTTTACAACATGCCTGTTTATACAATGCAGATGTGTGATGGAATTTTGTTTTTCATCCTAACAGTTCAGCTTTCATCAGGTTTGAGATTTGTTTAAGATTGTAAGCATATGTCAGTGTAAATCTTTTTGTGTGTGTGTGATGCAGTATTCCTTATTGTTGTGATTTTGTTTAGGGTTCCATTGGGCTTAAGGGCCGTCCAGGTCGCCGTGGAGTCCCAGGACCTCCTGGGCCACCTGGGCTGCCCACATTCTACCTGTGGAGAAACACACCTGAGGAATGGGCTGCATTTCAGGTAAGTTTTCTCTTTTTTTCAGTTTCTCCATTCTCCATGCTCCATCCCTGTCTGTGGTCTCCCTGTCTACAAAATTAAACTTTATCCCTCATCCCTTTAA
>NW_015542376.1:456230-459612 GCF_001515605.1 Sinocyclocheilus anshuiensis | reverse complement strand
AACATTTATATGATCCTTTAGAAATCATTATAATATGCTGATTTGATGCTCAAGAAACATTTCTTATTATTATCGATGTTGAAAATAGTTTTCTCAAAATTATTAACTGTGATACCTGTAAAAAAATAGCAGGATTATTTGATGAATAATGAGCTCAAAACAACAGGAAATAGAAATATTTTGTAACATTACAAATGTCTTGATCATTTTATTGCATCCTGCTCACCCTCAACTTTTGAATGGCGTTGTGTTGTAGCAGTTGATATTTAAATCTTGAAACAAAAATGTATTTATAACTTTAGTGGTGAAAGTCATGATAATTTATATAATATTTATCAGTTATCTGGTGGTGTCTAAACTGAACAGATCTATTATGTACAGTGCTGTTTTACAACATGCCTGTTTATACAATGCAGATGTGTGATGGAATTTTGTTTTTCATCCTAACAGTTCAGCTTTCATCAGGTTTGAGATTTGTTTAAGATTGTAAGCATATGTCAGTGTAAATCTTTTTGTGTGTGTGTGATGCAGTATTCCTTATTGTTGTGATTTTGTTTAGGGTTCCATTGGGCTTAAGGGCCGTCCAGGTCGCCGTGGAGTCCCAGGACCTCCTGGGCCACCTGGGCTGCCCACATTCTACCTGTGGAGAAACACACCTGAGGAATGGGCTGCATTTCAGGTAAGTTTTCTCTTTTTTTCAGTTTCTCCATTCTCCATGCTCCATCCCTGTCTGTGGTCTCCCTGTCTACAAAATTAAACTTTATCCCTCATCCCTTTAATGTGGCTGTCAGTGCACTGCTGTATCTTGTGTAATGGCCCAGATGAGCACCACAGCCGTGATTGAATAAAGATGCCCTCAGAGAAAAAGAGCAAGAGAGGAAGGAAGGAATTCTCTGTTGCTGTAATGGGGTATTTGTTTCCTACAGTCTTTGAACCATCCCACACTGTACATCCAGAAATCCAGCTGAGGGCAAAGACTTTTCTACTCTTAGTTCTGCATGATGTCATAAGTTGTTCCTGTAACTGAAGGGGTGATATCCCCTTTACTCAAACCCAGAACAAGGTCACCTCAGCACAATCAATCAATCTCACCATCCATGTCAGTTTCCAGCTCCGTATCTCTGAACGCATCTGCTCTGATAACCGAAACCTCTGTCGAGCATGGTTTAATTAAAAGCAGCCTGTGACCTCGTAACTCATTTTGGGATATGTGTCCTGTGTGCAGCATGCTGCCTTTGTGAACGCCTTTGTAGTTTACAGGGCAGCTTTTAAGTCTAGAGTCTGGTTGGATGAGAATGGATCATTAAAGCTTTAGTAAGACCAGAATTGTAGGGTTATGGCTTTTGCCTTCATTAAAATGACTCCTCAGAGTAACAGAGAAAAAAGCTTCAAGAATAGACCAGGAATGACCGAAACACATATTTTGAATACAGACTAATTGGTGGGTAGTCTGAATGACTAACCAATGAATCAGCACAAGGAAGCTCAGTATAATTAGGCCAATTTTGAGTTCTCCTGACCCCGATCAGTAGGGCTGCATAATATTTTGAAACAAAATCATTATAAAGTCATGATATTTCATAATGCAATAGTCAAATCTTGAAGGGTGTTATTAAATAAATAAGTAAATATAAATAAATAAATATTCCGGTGAGCTATAAAAATAAAATCTTTTTAAATTTTGAAAATGTAAGATGTAATTAGTATAGTAAAATAAAAGTAGTGCTTTTAGTTATATATTAGTATAGAGTTGGTTCTTGCCCAAATATGAACAATCAGCATTTCATTTTTTCCCCCCAAATTGTTTAACCCTAAAGGAATGTGTTGCATTAAAAAAAGTCTTCAAAGTAAGGTCACTTTTCAGCTTTTTAAAATAATTTTATTTTCTATGCAAATGCACTCCCTTCTAGAATGATTGATTCTTTCCAAATATAGCTATTCAAGTAATCTGGAGAAATTTCCTATACTTTTTCATATTACAATATATATTGCAGAAAAACTAAATATCAAAATGACATTTTTTCCAATATCGTGCAGCTCTACCAATCAAGACACATTTTTAGGGTATACATAATATAAAACATAAATGTGATTTAAGACGCATTTTAATTGTTTGTAGCTTGAAACGATGTTCTAAAACGCAGCATTTATGGCATATAAGAAACTAAAAAATATCTGTCATCATACATATGGCTGTATCTATGAAAGTCGCGACTTCTCAAAAGAGTTGTTATCTGATTGTTTGACAACAAGTTGACCCATCCTTATGACAAATAGAGCAGTTTTGTAGGTTTAACTTGATAAAGTATCAGATAAAGCTTTAATATCAGCTGTGATGCTAATAATGTGATAAACATGGATAGTCATGTGATGCTCAGTTAAATAATTCTATTTTTCTCTCACTCTCTCCTCCAGCAAACTTCGTTCTTCCAGCTTCTCCGTGCAGGTTGGCCTGTAAGTATGCAACACATATTTGTGAAATTTGTTATGTTTCTGAAGATGTAATATCCCTGACTCTGTTCTGTTTTTCGTGAGCTTGTAGAGAGCGCAAGGTCCGTCTGGTCTGGAAGGAGAGATGGGGAAACCTGGGCCGCAGGTGAGGTTTAATAAGATTTTGATGAGGCTCAGCAACACCTGTGTTATGTAGCGCAGTACTTCCTGAGCTCAGATGACAACACCTGCTCTGCTAAATCATGATCTCTCTCACTCTCTCTCTCTTAACCTTCTTTACTAGGGGCCACCTGGGGAGCCAGGTGAACATGGATGTCCAGGACGTATGGGAGACATGGTAATATCCTATGGTGCAACGTTGTCATTTTTAGTAATGCTTACTAAGGCAAGCTTCATTTTTATTAGTGGTACTTGCTAAGGTATCACTATTGCTCTTGTAGTACTATTAACCTACTAATTGTGCACCAAAATGTTGTTGTCTTTAATTATAACGTTATCGTATTTGTAATAAGAAAATCTGACAGTCTGTCAAGACAGCTGCAAATAATGTAATTCATAAATAGACCAATATTTGCTTTTTTTTATCAGAGCAAGACATCAAGATATCACCTCAAATTAGCGGCAATTAATTTGCTTGGGGGGTTTTTATGTGTGTGAAAGGGAGACAGTTATTAGACACACAATACCACCCATCATTGCTGAGATTTAACGACAGATTATTGCGGTTTGTCAGATTTAATGTGAAAGGTACATCACAGACAGATAGACAGACAGATAGACAGACAGATAGACAGACAGACAGACAGACAGACAGACAGACAGACAGACAGACAGACAGACAGACAGACAGACAGACAGACAGACAGACAGACAGACAGACAGACAGACAGACAGACAGACAGACAGACAGACAGACAGACAGACAGACAGA
>NW_015542376.1:427463-453667 GCF_001515605.1 Sinocyclocheilus anshuiensis | reverse complement strand
AGATAGATAGATAGATAGATAGATAGATAGATAGATAGATAGATAGATAGATAGATAGATTGATTGATTGATTAATATTAACTTATATTTTATATTAAAAAAAAACTCAGTCCTAGGATTCTTTGGCTGCATTTACATTGCAACGCCTGATGCACAGATTAGATATTTTAACAAATATGTCCTGCCTGTTTATAATCATATAACATTGTCAGCTGTGTTTACATTAACAAGATATGTTAGGCTGGCAATAACACAATCTAGAGCTTTTTAGTTAGGGTTTAGTAGTAGTAACATTAACGCCAACAAATGTCATTTTTATTTAATCCATCTTAAACTCTAATTAAGGCATCTTAAATATGCTGTTAATTATCACTGAAAATAATTTGGGCCTCAGTTTGTACAAACAAAATGTACTTATAATGGAAGCCTATCACTTTAAATTACTTTTAAATCCATTTACCTTTAAATGTGTTTAGATGTATGTTGGAAAAGTGTTTTTTCTTAATTTATGATTTTTTACATTCATTTATGATTTTTTTTTCTGTGTGCTATTCTTGCAGGGTGACCGTGGCCCAAAAGGTGTGATAGGCAGAGCAGGGGTCTTTGGAAAGGATGGAGAAAACGGGCTGGATGGGCCTCAGGGGCCTCTGGGGATTCCAGGACCAAAGGTAAAGTGATTTTACAGTGACATTGGCATTTTGAAGGTAGATAAGCAATTCATTTCAGCATCCTGACCTGAACGTGTTTTATTGTGTGATGTTTTCTGATTCTTTTGGTATGTTAACAGTAAATTTTGAAACACAGGGTCCTTTAGGCTATAAAGGAGAATCAGGCTCACCTGGAGAGAAAGGAGAAGAGGTAAGATAGTTATGGTGAAGCTAGTAACCAAAATATTATAGATCAAATCCCATGATGTGCCATGATTTTGTTTAGTTATTTTATTTTTGCCTAAGGACTTACACTGTTCTTGTTGCAGGGTATTGCTGGACCAGAGGGTCCATGTGGAGATATGGGAAAAGGCGGAGAGAAAGTAAGTTATGATTAAATCAGTAGTCAATAAATGCGGCAACTCATGTTTACAGTATAGGGTGCATTCTTTGAGATGATGGTATATATTTCCATCTAGTGGTCAGGCAAAGAACTACATTATTAAATAGGCACTTAATTAAAATTTGTATAATCTACAGTTGCATAATGCTGGGAAAACTGCCTAATAATTGTAAGTGTTTATGAAAATATGTAACCTGTAGTTCACATTTACAGGGTTCAAAAGGAGCACCTGGCTCTCCTGGTCCTGTCGGCCCTCCTGTAAGTTACAGCAACATTAATGAACAGAATGAACACAATAAAAATTCTTTATTCTTTAATTACATCTGGCGTTGACGTTTAAATGTACATAGTTTTGTCATTCATAATAACAATCTTGCCTGATTATATTTGAATTCTTTTACAGGGTCCACAAGGAATGAGAGGGATGGAGGGCCCTGAAGGTCATCCAGGGCCAGATGTAAGTGAAAACAAAATAACTAAAATGCAGTAAATGCTCAACATTTGTTTATCAAATAAACAAGTGCACATAGTTGCGCATTAAAGTCCACGTGAACCGGTAGTTAGTACCTACTTTACTTCAGTTTTGTGACGTATTTCCAACTGAAATGGAATATTGAATATGGGAGGGGGGTTATTTTAGCACACCTCCATCTCTTGCTCACAGCAAACTAATGGTTGGAGGGGAGTGCCAAAGGCATGAAACTGACGTCATCAGAGAAGAAATGCCATTCCAGAGCGGAAGCTAATGTTCAGATTTTGATTAAAGATTATCAAGACAAACTATTTTTTTCAGTGGATTAACTTGCATGGATTAATAGTTCACCTCAAGACCAACAATGTGCGCTAACAAAATAAATAGTGAATTAAAAAAAAAAATGATTTCATGCAGACTTTAAAGACATCAATTTATATTTATCTGTTAATGGTAATGTTTACAGGGGGATGATGGGATGGAGGGACCACCAGGTCTTCCAGGTCCACCAGTAAGTAATACAGAACATCAGAAATTGATATGATCAGTAGATATCAACAAAAGGGGCTGGTCAGGTAAAACAAGTATTCACATCACAATATACTGTATGCTTCCTTTTTAAAATGAATGGTTTCCTTGGTACTATACTGCAGTTTTCTTACTTATACAAATTCAAATGTTTGGGGTCGGTAAGATTTTTTTGTTACTTTTATACTGTTTTCTATTTTAATATATACTAAAATGTAATTTATTCCTGTGATGGCAAAGCTGAATTTTCAGCATCATTACTCCAGTGTTCGGTGTCACATGATCCTTCAGAAATCATTCTAATATGTTGATTTGAGGCTCAATAATCATTCCTCTTATTATCACTGTTGAAAACAGTTGTGCTGCTTAATATTTGTATTGAAAATGTGTTACATATGTTTTTTAAGGATTGAACAATTTAATGCATCTTTCCAAACCCCAAATTTCTAAATGGTAGTGTATGATTTGTGCATTAAATTAGATCTCAGCTTATTTAAATATTTGCAGGGAGCTCCTGGTTGGACAGGTGTGGTTGGTGCCCAGGGACCTAATGGCTCTCGTGTAAGGTTTTTTCCTCATATTTGTTCCACTCTGTTTGTCAGTTTGTAGTATGTTGTTACATACTAATAATTTCTGTTTTATTTTCTAGGGGGAGCCTGGGCCTCCAGGACCTGTTGGTCTTCTGGGACCTCGGGTATGGTATTTATTATTTGGGACATCGTAAAGTTACTGATAAATGACCTCTACATAACCTACAGTATATGTCATTATTAGGGACCCCAGGGATTAGAGGGACAGATTGGGCCTCCAGGACCAAGGGGCCTGAAGGTGAATGTTTGTTCCACTATAATGAATCTAACTGATTGAATAAAGAGATGGTAGTCAGGGATCATTTGAGGTTATGTTATTTCACATAGATATCCGCATACTAATATACTGTATGTATACTAACTAGCCCATGACAGACTCTGTCAAACAATTTACTACTTGATCATGATCCATATTATTGTATTCATATGTTTTTCCACTAGGGACTGTCAGGTCGGGAAGGTTTACCTGGTCCCAAAGGAGAACCTGTAAGCACTCTTTTCTCACAGAGTGAAGAATCTATCTTTAAATTGCTTTGATCTTCTTACTTATTAAAGATTAAGACGTCATGCTGTTCAGTATCACAAGATATTTAATATGAACACATACTCTAGTGTTCAAAAGTTTGTGGTCAGTAAGATTTTTAAAATGTTTTTTAAATAAGTCTCTTACGCTGCATATGTAAAAAACAGTAATATTGTGAAATATTATTACAATTACTACTGTTTTCTATTTTCTATTTCATTAATTTCTGATGTCAAAGTTGAATTTTTGGTATCCATTTCTCCAGCATTCAACTGAAAACAGTTGTGCTGTTTAATATTTTTGTGGAAACAATTATACATTATTTATTTCCAGATTCTTTGATGTATAATATGTTTTTTAAAGCATTTATTTAAGGAAAAAAATTACATTATAACAACATTATGTAACATTATAATTGTTTTACTCTTTTGATCAATTTAATGCATCCTTGCTGAATAAAATTATTAATTAAAAAAAAAAACTTACTGACCCCAAACTTTTAAATGATAATGTACCTTCTTATCCCTGCTCATTTACAGGGACCTGCAGGGTCAGTGGGCCTCAGAGGGGAGCCAGGATTTGATGGATTAATGGTAAAAGCCAAATTCAGTCTAAAGAGTTTTTTTTCCTAATGAGAAAGCTCAACTGTAGTTCATACCACATAGCAAAAAACAAATCCCAAGGTTTTTTTTTTTTTTTGTAACTTCAACTTGAAATTTCAAATTTAACCAATGTCATTTCCTATTTCTGATATGTACTGGTTAATTAGTTTGTTTTTTCTTCATTTTTCTTTAGGGTGTATTAGGAACACAAGGTCCAAAAGGTTTTACTGGTATCAAAGTAAGCTCATGCCATCTCTATTTTTTACATGTCTTGACTATAGAGTTTTCATATCTAATGGCTTTACTGTCTTTCAAGGGTAACAGAGGACCTGATGGAGACCAGGGAGACATTGGACCTAAAGGAAACAAAGTAAACATACAACTATGAATTAGTTTAGAGTATATATAGTGTCTACATTTTAGCTCAAGTTGATGTAATAGGTTACTATCCTCATGATAACAGATGTCACTTGTTGAAAATTGTATTTTCCTCCAAGGGTGTTAGAGGAGCCCCAGGGGTACAGGGCATCCAAGGTGAGCAGGGACCAACAGGCTTTCCTGGTTTCCCAGGCATCAGAGGCCTGCCAGGACCACAGGGGATCCAGGTATGAGTTACATTAATATTGCTTCACTAATATACTAAAATAGACTTTTTTTTTTTGCTTGTCTGTACACCATTAGTCCTAAAAGTCATAACTCAATATCCTCACACAGGGAGAGGATGGAGAAGCTGGTCCGCATGGCAAAGTGGGAAAGGAGGGGCCAAAGGTCAGAGTTGCCCTGAATTACATGCATTAAGATTTTTAGTGTCTCAAATTGAGTGTAATATTCTCCAATGTGAATTGTCCATCTTGATTTTACTGAAGGGGAGCAAAGGTCCCGAAGGCCTCTCTGGAAAGCCTGGTCCTAGAGGCCTAAAGGTAATACACTTCATGGTATATTGTCATATAATATGGTTGTAAGCTATAAGGTATTATAAACAGATCTTTTCAACTAGTTGTGCTGTGTGATATTGATTTTAATAAAGTCTCAATACATATCTAATTTTCAGGGTCGAACAGGGCAGAGGGGTCACACTGGCATGCCTGGACTTCCCGTAAGTGTTCAGACACAAAAGCTGGGACTAATGTCAATCTTTGTGTAGAATGCTGATGATGTCAGTGTTGATGGTGTTTATTGCAGGGTTTACCTGGCCCATCTGGACCTGTTGGAGCTGAAGGAAAGCCTGGTACACAGGTTCCCATTCTATATTCTAATACCATGAACCATGTAGAAAAAATACCATGTAAAAAAGATGTCACTGATGCATTTCTACATCAATTAAATAGAAACATGTAATAATAAGATAGAAGGCTATTGTGCAAAAACATTATAATATTATGGTTTCTAATTCTAGATTTAAATGAAAGTTTAAATTGATTCTCATTGTTCTTTCTTGTGCTCCAGGGACTGCAAGGCCTTGTGGGTAATGCAGGAAGTCAAGGACTAATGGTTGGTTCAGCTCTCTTAACGGAATAGCCCACCTTCCAATTGTTTAAAAGTCTATATTGTTTTTATAAAGTCATTAATGTAGTATTTAGCTACTAGGCTGAAACAAGGCTAGGCTGTTTATTTAGCCATCACTGCTAAGCTTTCTCTAGCACCTCTAACAGACTTTATTTAGCATTAATGAGCCGTTTTTGGCAGTGAAAGGAGCTCTATAATGCAGGATTCATTAATCCAGCAGACTGAGCTCCCGGTGCAGAGCGAATAAAAAACGATGATCAAATTTTATAGAGGATGGGCTATGCCTTTTATGAATCATAAAGAGGTTATACAAACAAAGACAGCCTTTCCAGGAATTTAGTGGGCACCAGTGTTTTTGTGCAGCTTGTCAAAGTTTAATTTGCACCCTACCAGCCATAAATGACTCTAGTAAAATGCAGTAGGTGAGAAGAGTAATGGTAAGTGGTGGCAGCAGAAAACACTGGTTCACACATGAACACACAGGCTTTTAAGGTCTTGGTTGGTTTCTCAAACCTCAGGGATTGCAAGGGATTCCTGGAGAACGTGGTCAGGACGGACCCCCTGGATCTATGGTGAGTTTTCTTCTCTATTCATGTGTTCAACACACATCTTTATAATCACTTCAAAGTTTATTTCCCCTGCTTGCAAGGTAGACACCCTCCTGACCCCCATGCTGAAATTACTTATTGGGCTTGCCAGTTTTATTACTTACAGTACCTACATTTAGAAAACAAAAATAAATTGAATCCATATTACATATTATTTTTCATCATATTGAATTTGTTGCACTGTGCATCCAAATCAGGGCATATGCTGTTAAATTTTCATAATGTATTCATAATTTATTCATTGAAAAGCGCATCAGCTTTTCAATATCCGGCTGAAAAATGATTGTTCTTAAGTTGAGGGTGTTGAAGTTGTGTGTACGTGTTCTCTATTTTTTATTTTATTTATTTATTTATTTTTAGCATTTCTATGTGCGTAAAGCAGATGATTACACTCACATACATTCTACTCTTCTTCTCTCACACAACAATGGAGCTCATACAAATTGAGATCAAAGCCTATTTAGATCTTTAAATCGGTCATTGTTCGGTTTAACTTGTCTTATAAGTATGCTTTGAAGTCTGTCTTACAAGCTTGAATCCTGTAAAGCAACTACTGTTGTGTCTGAGCTGATTAACTCAACTCTTGACCCCATGCCTATGGTATGCAGTCATACAAGGTTCAACAAAGGGGTATTGAGTGGTATCAAGATTCAATTTTATGACATGGTAGTATGTTCCATTGTTGCTATTATTAATCTTAATGTATATCAAAAGTAGTTTTTGTGCTTTTGTAAAGTGTTAGTAAATCAGCATTAAATTAATACTTTTATTCAGTAAGGACTCGTTAAATTGATCAAAAGTGACAGTAATTACTTTTTTACTGTATTTTTTTAAACACAGCCGTTACCTCATATTAGCATTTAGTTGTATGCAGGTGATTCATTTTGCCTATTCAATTAGCTTTTTATGAGCAGAGAGGTTATTGAGAAATGTAATTAGACTAATACCACTTCAGCAACTTAACCATAAAAAAACACAGCATAGTGATCTGTTTGTGAATTGTTAAATCTCTACTGATGATTTTGTTTCGACTGACAGGGTCCACCTGGACGAGAGGGGCCTATGGGCAGTCCAGGACCACCAGGAGAGAGGGTATGTTTTGATTTTTTTGTTTGTTTGTTTGCTCTCATATAGTTCATGGAATCGAGCTGCTGATTTTCAGGATGTTTTGGCATGTGTGGTTATTTCTCTCAGGGTTTCCCTGGAAAGACAGGAGCAGTGGGACTGCAGGGCCCTGTTGGCATGTATGTAAGTGACCCCTCTATAGGGCTTTTATAGAGAGAGAGGGAGCGGGATGAGGATAATAATGTTTAAGGTTGATGTTTTGACATAGCCAGCTCACTCTGTCGTATTCTCTTAAGGGTTTTCCAGGAAACGTGGGTATGAGAGGAAGACTGGGCCACACTGGAAACAGAGTAAAGACAATTTACACTTTAACCATCCCACATTAACAGCGATATGTCATTTTATTATGCTGTTGTACATTGCAGTTATAATGTTGAAGCTCACCTACAGATAAAGGCTCCATTCTTATGGTTTGTGTGCTGCCTCACAGTCTGCATAGGCCACTGACTTTTAAGGCAACATCCTAACCAAAATGGAACCTCATACTGTAAATGACTGCATTCAGGAATTCTCTTATCCATTACAAGGTTGGAACAAATTTCTATTAGGTTGATGACTAAAAAACTAGACAGCTCATTTGGGTTTAGAGCATATCCACACTGTTTTTAGCCTTTACAATAGTAACTTTAGGTAAAGGAGGACATTTGTTTTCTTATAGGGAGATCCAGGTCTAAGAGGGCCTCCTGGACCAACTGGGAAGTCTGGACCACCAGTAAGTGTGTGAGGGATCAAGTACAAACACTGGGATCTAAAACAAGCCAATCGTTTTTATTTTAAATTTTGGGAATCTTTATTTCTTCAATTCTATGGATAAATATAGTTCGGTTTACACTGTTGTGACACTGTCATTTGCATGTTGTGATGACTAATATTCCCAAACTATCTGTGTTATTTAGGGTCCCCCTGGTCCAGTAGGAGAAAAGGGCCCACCAGGACCCCAGGTGCAGTATATACAATTTATCCAAGAAAATATAAGATCTTGACCTTACTAGTTCAGTGGAGTTTATTCCTTATAAAGCAGTGCTGAAATATAAAGTGCTTCATTTATTTCCTTCAACTGTAAACCATGGGTTACATCTCTGCAGGGCCGTCAAGGAGATTCCGGGCATCAGGGAACAGATGGGCCATGTGTAAGCACACAATCAGCTCTTTCATTTACATTATATCTCTATTTGGCTGATAATTTCTAAACACTTATTTGTTCTAAATAATTGTCTACTATAGGGTCCTCCAGGACTTCAGGGGGTCAGTGGGGTCATTGGAAAACCAGGACCCCATGGAAGTATAGGACCCCCAGGGGACCCTGGGCCAAACGGGCCCCCAGGTATTCCAGTAAGTGATTCTTCCTACTATACTTGATGAAAAGCTTCACAACATGAAGGACATTGAAGAACGTCAAGTTAAAATTGCTGCAAATCTTTCTTCAGGGTCCGCAGGGGGCAAATGGACTGCCAGGTATAGATGGGGAGAAAGGAGAAAAGGTGATTGAAGTGATTTATGAGATTTAGAGAATCACAAATTGTGCTTCCTTATGAAATCACTGAAAGTTTCTATAATTGCACAGGGAATGATGGGCCCTTCTGGTGATGACGGGCCTCTCGGACTGGAAGGGCCACAGGTTAGATTGGCATGGAGCTGCAAAATTATTTGGTCTTGGTTCAGTACAGCATAACAAACTAAAGCAACTAGAGGCCATGCATTACAGAGATTTTACCATGGTTATGTGATATTTTAATGAACCAGAATAAAATTACTATTACGTACAACATTGTTATAGAGAAGAAATTTAAGAAATTGGTGGCAACAGAGATGTGATGAAAGCTCTCTGACCTCTGCAGGGTCCATCTGGTCCGTCAGGTTTGGAGGGGCCTCCTGGAAGGAAAGGTGATAAGGTATGGTGAAATAATTATAAAATTATATTTGCTTGACACAGTAACATTTATACAGGATTTTTTACCTTTTAAATTTTTTTTTATTAATACAATGTCATTTTTGTACTGGCAGGGGGACAGAGGTCCCTTTGGAAAACCTGGTCTTCAAGGACCAAAAGGAGACATTGGCCCTCCAGGTGCTAAAGGTCTAATGGGTACACCAGGCCCAGCAGGCAGTGAGGTGTGCAGATCAATTTCTTAATGTCGTGCAATTTGACTGTGCAATTTAACCCTAAAGTCATATGTCTCAAATGCAATAAGTCTCACTGTCACTGTAAGAGCAATGTTGGTGTATTTCTTCTAATGAAGGGCGATGCTGGTCCAGTTGGAGTTGCTGGTGATCCCGGCCCTAAAGGAGAAAAGGTCATTTATCTTTTACAGCTTGTGTCATTTCACAAGGGAAAATGCTATTGTACTATATTTAATTTTTTTTCCTCAGGGTGATATAGGCCTGCGAGGATTCACTGGTTTAGAGGGACCATGGGGAGAAGTGGGGGAGCAGGGAGAGAGGGGGCTCAAGGGAGACAAGGGGCAAATCGGACTGCAGGTAAGTGCAAATCAGCATTTCACTATGTATTTTTTTATGTAACATTTTATTTAGCCTGATATGTTTTTATCATTTGATATGCACTACTGTTCAAAGGTTTGAGTTCAGAAACAATGCGTTAAGTTTATCAAAAGTGATAAAGTGGTAAAAATGTAAAGACATTTTATAATGTTACAAAAGTTTTTATTTAAAATAAATGCTATTCGTTAATGAATCCTGAAAATGTATCACGGTTTCCACAAAAATATTAAGCAGCACAACTGTTTTTAACATATTACTGTTTTGGTGTATATTTGATAACGTAAATTCAGCCTTGGTGAGCATAAGAGACTTAAGAGCATAAAAGAAAGATCTTACCAACCCCGAAGTTTTCAATGGTAATGTAGGTATCTAATTTAAACACTAAAATACATAGTATCTTGTCAGTACTTGTTTGAGTCAGCTTTGTTGCATTTGTTTGTGATTGTCTGTGAACATTGGCTGTTTTTATGTTAGGGTGAGTCAGGCCTCATGGGTGGTGTTGGACCTCCTGGCCTAAAAGGTGTAGAGGTGAGTGTTGACCTGAGAATGAATGACCCCTGTATTCATGCGTGATATGGCCGCATAGTTGAAGTTACTAATAAACAGTTCCTGTTTTCTTGTGTTTCAGGGTGGACCAGGCCATCCAGGATTGGTGGGGCCAGATGGACCTCCAGGAAGCAAGGTAGCATGTTTGGTTGTTCACTTAGAGCATCTTTGGATTATTTATTTTTATGGTCTAAAATTAAGCTTCTCTTTTAGGGGGAGGTTGGGCCAAGTGGTTTTCCTGGTGAGCCAGGAGATGCTGGACCTGAGGTTCTGATCCACTTGAAAACATATTACTGTATATGTGCATAACATGTAACGTCTTTTTTTACATTGGATTGAAACTCTTTGGATGTCAAAAGAATTGCTGAATTGTTGTGTTATTGTTGTTCTCAATATTCATATCTATGCTTCAGGGAATTGCAGGTCCCAAAGGCGTGCGAGGTGATGCAGGAAAAGCCGGGACACAGGTAAAGATCATTTCTTTGCATTCATATTCCTCCCCCAGATAATCTGTTCTTGATAGTTTATTCTTATGGGATCTCTTGGGAAAACCGGGAAACAACAAATTAATTTTATCTCAAGAGTAACTCATTAATTTTCATATCTTGGTCTACAGTTAGGTGTTGGCTCAGTAGGTCCCCAAGGTCTTTTGGGCCCTAAAGGTCTCCCAGGGCCTGAAGGGGAGAAAGGAGACTCAGGAGATAAAGGAGAACCAGGGGTGGAGGTGAGTTTGTAATGAACTCCACTAAGATGGAAACTCTTGATTGCTTCCTTAAATTGCCTGTAAATTCACTACATGTTCAAATTGAAGGCATTTATTTTCTTTAGGGGCCAAACGGCCTTCAAGGCATTCAAGGACCACCAGGACTGCCTGGTTTGGAGGTACAGACCATTAAAACCTAGAATATTGCATTTGTTCAACAAGATGGTGTGGCGTTTTGGTCTTGTCTGTGTATATAAATATAGCACATGTGATTGAATAACCCAATTATATCAATTCAAATCTACTCTGTTAGGGTCTACAAGGTGAGGCAGGGGTACATGGCTCACCAGGTCTGCCAGGAGCTCAGGTCAGTGCCCAGTGAGATAAAATATTTACAGCAAAGATGCAACAAATAGATGTACCTTATCTTAATTCTGCTTTTGTTTCAACTCTGCTGAATCATTAGGGCCCTTAATGAGTTTTGATTGTTGCAGGGCCACATGGGTAACCCAGGACCTGAAGGAAGAGAAGGCATGAAAGGAGAGAAGGTAAGGTCATAATGTTCTTTTCTCTGTCTTAATCCTTGTCTGCTATCTAAAATAAAAATTCTTCCTCTATGCCTTTGTCCTTGCTGTCAGATATGAGAACTGTGTTTGAGAATACAGATTTTCTAGGACTCTTATCTGAAGTTTCATTTTAAATTTGAATTTGCTGCTTGATGCATTTTTAGGGAGATCAAGGCAAGGATGGAACACCTGGAAAAATGGGTCACATTGGACGGAGGGTAAGATGAGATATGCCCTTTTAGTACCCTCTTTGACTATTAAATGTTTCCAAATTTCTAAGTTAACGCCAAAGAAGTTTAGCGACAATATTGTGTCATGAAAACTTATTTTAGACTCTGATGTCATGCATGTCATAATTCCGGACAAACATTTGGAAGATGGTGGTGATTATGATTGATAAATTAAATTTTTTTGTTGGTGGTTTATACCTAAAGAGTAAAAGAGGCAAGGCAGGGTTGAGGGGGACCAGAGGACCAAGAGGAGAAAAGGTCAGAGTTCAGAGATGAGGTCAACAATGACAACATGGCATTTAAATACATGATGAGTTTAATTTTTGAATTTCATGGCTTGAATTGGACATACAGTATTATGGATTACCTTATTGGCTTCTCCTTGTCCAATAGGGAGAGAGGGGAGATGTAGGAGAGAAAGGACTTCCTGGATGGGGAGGAAGTATGGTAAGCTTGATACGCTTGATATGCCTGGTCAGAACAATAAATATCAAAGTAATCACATATTTTGAATTAAATAACATTGTGGGAATTAATAAAATGGGAAACTATTAGCACAGTTCTTCGAAATCATAATCATGCATTGATTAAACCTTTGTTCTATGCTTGACAGGGAATCCAAGGGCTGAGAGGAGAGCCTGGGGAGCAAGGTGTCAAAGGAGCAGAGGTGCTTTTAAAGTTTTACTCAGACAGGATTCCTTTTATGCAGATACCTTAGAAATACAGTATTAATATTGATACCTTAACTTGTCCATAACAGGGTGAGAAAGGAGATCAAGGACCACTTGGTCCACCAGGGAAAGATGGCTTGAAGGTATAATGTATATCAAGCACATCCTATGAGTCTGCAGTGTAGCCTATTCAGTTCTCTTAGACAAGTATTTATTTGTTCTTTTTAGGGAAGTATGGGGCCTCTTGGTCCTCCTGGACCACCAGGACCAAAGGGGGATCAGGTAAGGTCAACATATCTCATTGAACAGATATTCTTTTGCTTATTGCCTTCACCATAGATATAAGACGATGCTTATAATAATAATAATAATAATAATAATAAACAAATATGAAAAATAATTCTTTTTCTGTTTTATATTGACTGTTTTATATATATTGTACATATATATATTTTGCAGCACTGTCAATATTGATGAATCTTTATGATTAATCTTCTTTTCCTTCACTTGCTCTGGTTAAAATCATCTTATGAATAATTAAATATAAAATGTGTGTACTTTTCCTTAAGGGAAATATTGGTCCTGCTGGGCCTAGAGGGGCACCTGGAATACCTGGACTACCGGTGAATATGTCTTTTTTTTAAGGTTTCAGCATTTAAACTAATAGCAAGCTGTACCTATTACACCGTAGCCCAATTTGCATTAAAACATCTGCTGCAGATGCATTTACGTGTGCTCTGTCTTTTCAAGATATGAAACCGTTGTTAATTCATTGTTAATGACAAAAGCAAGGGCAGTGGAGTGCCTTATCGCAACCACAGCCTGTTTTTTTTTTGTTTGTTTGTTTTTGGACAGAGCATAAAGATCATTTATAATTTCTTTCTCTTTTATCTCTTCCACCCTGCAGGGCTTGTTTGGAGACAAGGTATGAAATGTAATTTTCAAAGCTTTCTTTAGTCAGGTTAAAAGGAAATGTTGCAGCTCAATCAAAATAAAAATACATAAAATCGTTTTATATTCACAGTAACATAAATTAAGATTAGTTATTAAATATCTCGTTTTCACTTTAATCCTAGGGACTTCAGGGATTTCAGGGGAATCCTGGACCTCCTGGAAGGAGGGGCTTGCCAGTAAGTTGGCACCTTTAAATGTTTTTGTAACAATATGACAACTCATTTCTTTATTTATTAATTTCATTTCTTATTTTAGGGTCCACCGGGGCCACCAGGGCCTGCTGGCGTTTCTGTGAACCTGACCCAGATCAAGGCAAGTTTTTTTTTTCTTCTTAGTGGCCCTTTTACTCTGATTTGCTGTGCTGATCATTAAATACCAAACATCCCATGATTATGGTCACACTGAATAAATTTGAATGAAGAGAGTCAACATTTTGTGCATTGATATCATGGCAGAACTAAAATATGTGCTGTTCAGCAAACTGCAGTGGCAGAGCATCACCAAATCTAACTTTCTTATTCTTGGACCCTCACTAAAATGTAGATCACAAAAAAGCAAATCAATTTGTACTACTTTTTATTCTCCAATAGGACCTGATGTACAGTTCAGACAAACCCAATTACCCTCTGATTCAGACACTGTTGGACTCTCTGTACCATGACCTCCGGCTGCTGGTGGACCCTCCGGATGGCAGCAAGCAGCACCCAGCATCTACCTGTCTGGAGCTGTGGCTGTGCCATCCCAACTACACCAGCGGTCAGAGTCCTATCTTTCAGCTTTTCTATTTTTCAAAGTCATTTATCTGTTTGTTTTTGTTTCCCTTTGTGCTATCATTGAGAAATCTTTGCATTATGGTTATTTTTTTCTCTAAAAAGGTGATTGTGCTTATGGAGTTTTAAAAGCTTTTGAAACACATACACTTCGTTACATTGACCCCATTTAAACCTGGTATTAAGATCTGTCTCAGGCAATAAAATCTAAGGTGAACAGCACTAAGGTGTAAATGAGATTTTTTTTTATTATTATTTATTTTTATTTTTTTTTTGCATTTCCAAAGGATAGTTAAAGAGATAGTTCACCTTCAGTCAATTGGGGCCAGCAACTGAAGGTGAACTATCCCTTTAATACAGCTGCTTGACTAAAATAACTAAAGAAGTGTGTGTGCGTGCGTGTGTGCGTGTGTGTGTGCACTATGAAATATATTTTAACTGTATGTTGTTTTGGATAAAATAATCTGTTAAATAATGACTTTTGTAACTTTTGCAGGATTCTACTACATTGACCCAAACCAAGGCAGTCCTTTAGATGCTCTTTTGGCATACTGTAACCTCTCAGAGTCAGGAGCAGAGACCTGCCTTCACCCCAGAGATGCACACGTAATGTTCTACTTAACACCTCAGAGGTGGACAGTAGTGAAGTATTTTTACTCTGATTTAAAAGTACTTTTCAAGTGTCTGTACTTTATCAGTACAGTGTTTTTCTTTAGAAAACTTTACTTCACAACATTCCAAAGCATAATATTGTACTTTTTACTGCACTACATTTCATATTAAATATCATTTAATACTTAATTACATTAGAAATATATTACTTTCTTACTTTTACTCAAGTAAACGTAGTTCAAAGATTTACTTGAGTACAAGAAAGTACTACATTTTTAATGTTCTTAAGTATTAAAGTAAAACAAACAACTTTTATTTATGAAATGTATTGCAGTAAAAAGTGTGCCATTATGCTTTGGATTGTAGTGAAGTAAAGTTTTCCAAAGAAAAACAATCTGATAAACTACAGATACTTTTTAAATTTACTTGAGTAAAGTAAAAATACTTCACTACTGTCCGCCTCTGCTCACCACTGTGTCTCTTTAATGTCAAAGAACATCAAAATCTTATTATAGCTCTTCCAATTTCCGTAGCTTCCCATAAGCACTTGGCTGAATGACTCAGGGAATAACAGCAAGTTCTACTGGTTAAGTTCACTGGAGGGAGGTTTTAAAGTAAGTAGTACTATTTGTTTGTGGAAATTTTTACTTCCTATTGGATCAAAGTTTGTGCTATTGACAAGAGATAGCCCATCTCTTGACTGTGGGATAGTTGACCTAAAATAAAAAAATTCACAGGATTTGTAGACTTTGGCTACGTTCACACTGCGAGCTTTAGTCCTAAATTCCGATTTTTTTTGTATAGCTGTTCACATTTGTTACGGTCCTTTCGAGATCTAGGGAATTGGTCCGCAACATTTAAAACAAATTAATTCGATGAATGGAGAGGAGAGCAGAAAAAAACAGCCACGACGACAGCATATGGCAAAAAGGCAGTAATTTATTCTACAAATGGCAGAAGGCAGCAACTTATTCACGTAGCTGTCCAGAAACGCACCAGCAGCGCGTGTGCATATTTACAGTGCCGAAAATAAAAGTATAATACAAACAAACCAACAAAAAGGGAGAGACATGATAGAGTGGCGCCTAAATCAACAAAGAAACAAAACCAAACAAGGCTACACTAAACGCCCAAACCCACTAACCTATCCTAACCAAATAAAAATGTGAAACAAAAACACGAAAGCTTCGGCGTAGGCGACGCCCTAAATACCCTACACTAACTAAAACAGAAAGAAATACACAAGAGGCGCTCACCCACTGACTAGTGTATCTAACACGGTTTCACTACGTGCAAGAGATGTAACCTACAACTAAGCTTACCTACCCTCATCTCCCACCTAGAGAACGAGAAAACTCAATAAGCTCACCATCAATTCGGCACATAGTTGTAAGACATGAAAGTCATACTGAGCAACTTGAGAACGAGAAGATACACAGGAGTGAGGCACAACTCAAACAAATCGAAAACACACACGCTGATGCCCGGGAGCTCACACAGGCTCTCCGCTCAGAGCACAGCCAAAAAGTCTCGCTACACACCCCAACAGCGCTCACTGCGCTGCCCTCGCCTCCCGGGCGTTGTTTTAAATGTGGCCAATATCAGATTTCCAGTGTGAACAGATGATGGTTCTGAACTGGCCCGTATGCGCAAAAGAACAATACGAACAGGGTTGCCAGGTTTTCACAACAAAATCTGCTCAATTGCTTCTCAAAACTAGTCCAGTCATGTTCTCGGGTTTATATTTCGCGTTAGTGGGGTCGCTTTAACCCATGGAGTTGAAAAACAACCCCCGGCAACAGTGAAAAAGTTGCCCAATTCTGTGGGAAAACTGTGGACTTGGCAACACTTGCGCAGCGCGCTGTCATACGAAAGTAAACACAGAGGACATAAAGTAAGTGATTGTGCATTTATTTATAGTGTGATCTGCCGCAGAAGCCAGCGAAATTATGCACAGGCAGTATGAAAAGGCAATAAAGACAAGGATGTGACCGAAAAGAGCAGAGTTTTGAAACTTTTATGATACGAGCCCTTATGTTCTGACACATCTCTGTACTTCCACTGACTACCTTTCGCAACTGTCTAGCTTTGTGTTTGTAAAATCTTTGAAGTGACTCCCATGAGCGCAGAATCGTGATGAATGGTGATGGTAAAAGTCACATGAATTCCGATATGACTGTTCACACTGCGGCCGCATTGCAAAACATCTAACCTGTATCGGATTTAGTATCGCATATGGAAGTTTTTTATTTTTATTTTTATTTATTTTTTTTATTAAACATTATTCGAATACAAACACTTAAGGCATATTTTCCTTATTTTCCTGTCTTCTCTTCTCTAAATTACTGAAGTACGAGGTGTTATTTTCTCCTTGCTCTATCCACTTTGCTCGCGATCTCACAAACGCACCTTGAGCTCTTTTGCAATACATATCGTCTAATTTGGACTGGAATATCAATAGTTTGTCTTTATCTTCACTGTTTAATTCTGCCTTATCACAGTATTTACAAATTTCTTGGAACATGTTACATTCTTCTCTTCTTTTTTCCAAGACAATCTTCTTACTAAACTTTATGGAACTTTCTCTAATTCTATATTTTACAAATTCCCATTTACTGCAAAGACTATTTATAGTCTCATTATTTTCAATTTCAATTATTATTTCTTTTATCTTTGTACAATATTCTTTATTTTTTAACAGACCAGAATTAAATTTCCAGTAGCCTTTATTTTTCCTTATTCTATCAACTGGATTTAATTTCATTTCTACAATACAATGATCTGTTAGCGGGGCTTTGGAAATCAAGATGTCTGAGGCAAATTCTCTAAACGAGTAATCCACAAGCCAGTAGTCAATCCTGGATTTACAGGTGTTATTAGGTTTAAACCAGGAATATTGTTTTACTCCTGGGTTTAAACTTCTCCAAATATCTATCAGGTGATTTTTATTCATAAATTCCCCTATTGTATGGTTAAGGTGGTAGCTGTCAAATTTAGTGGGCCATCTGTCTTCCCATTAGTCAGGTGTCATATTCCAGTCACCTCCCATGAGAATAAAATCTGTAGGATAAACTGTTTTGAGCTCTGATAAAGTGTTTGTAATTTCTTCAAGCATTTGTTTATTTTGGGCAACAGTTCTATGACCATATACGTTAGTTAGTATGAAAAAACAACCATCAATTTTTAAAACCACCATCAGCCAGTGACCTTGGCTATCTGTCCTGTATGTTATTATATCACCTGGAAACCTATTCAAACAAACTGCAACACCAGCAGACTTATTGGTCCCATGACTAAACAGTATACGATCACCCCATTGGTTAGACCTAAACTTAACATCCAATTCGGAAGAATGAGTTTCTTGTAATAGCAGACATTGTGGTTTTCGCCCTTTACAAAATAAAAATAGTGCTTTTCTTTTGACCAAATCTTTTAGACCCCTCACGTTTAACGAAGCAAATGAGATTGAACAATTGAACATTGCTGAAGATAATGAGATAACTATAAAACGAAGAAACAGAAAAAACAAACAGTAAGAACTTACGTTTAAAGCTTATTCACGCTGATTAACAAATACAAAAATAGTCCCATGTCCTCTTAACACACTCCTTTTACATCTAGTGTCAGTAGATCAAACCTTTCCTTCGTTTAACCAATTCGACGACCCTCTATGTATCCGTACGGTCCGCGGTAGTAAGCACGCTTTCCATCCCGACGAGCCTGTTCAATTTGCGGCCAGAGTTTTTTCCTTGCCTCTCTATCCTCTAGCGGTAGCATCTCGGCGAGGCGGACGCCTTTCTCTCGGCATACCGGGGCATCCTTGCAGCGACGCCATAACTCCTCTTTGACAAGTCTCCGGACAAATAAGATAACTACATGTCTATTCCTGTTGTCTTCCTTTCGTCCGACTCTGTGCACAATGTCGATTGCTTCTTCGAGCTGTCGCTGTTCCATGTCAGGGGCGATCTCACTGAGCAGTTGTATGACGTCGGCTCTAACGTTCTCGTCCTTTCTTTCCGACAAGCCTTTAAGTTTCAGACACCATCGCATCTTGTATCTCTCCTGGTCCCTGATTCTCTCCTTAAGCTCTTGATTTTCTTTGCACAAACGTTCGTTACACTTTTCCAGCTCGATAACTTTCCCCTTGCATTCCTTAACTTCTTCGGCATTGAACTGCACAGCTTTCGTTAGGCTAGCAATCATGCTGCTACTCTGTTTAGCTTGCTCTCGAAGTTCTTTTCCAAACTCTGAATGGCTTCCAGTATGGTCAGGTTAGAGACCTCATTTTCCTTTAATGTAGTTTTGCTCTTTTTCCCAGCTGGAATCTTACTCGGAGTTGTCGGCGTGGAGTCTTTTCTTTTAGTGATTGTGCTAACCTCCATATCGTAGTAATGGTCGGCAGATTGTTCGAAAATCTTAGTGCTCATCGCAGCTTGCTTCTTTTCACTGTCCCCCTCTTTAAATGTCAGTCTGGCCGGTTTGATCATACTTTTTTAATTGTTTGGAGTGTCTTTAGAAGCAGAAAATCAAGATTTGGGACAATTTTGCTTCCGTCTCTGACGCGAGTGACTGTTCAACACGCCATCTTGCCCGGAACTCTCACATATGGAAGTGGCACAAATCGGAATTGAAAAGATCAGATTACATGTGGTTTGTGCTATTCACACTGTCATAAGAAAAACATATCTGAGTCACATGTGAGCAAAAAAAATGGGATTTGGATTTATAAACTGATGTATACACTTTAGAAGTTGATTGTTTACTTTTGCGGCTCTTTTTTGTGTTTTTTGGACATCAACAGCGCCATTTACTAGTCTATTTACTAGCTAAATACTAGCTATTTTTTGTTGTATGGAAAAAAAACAAACAAACAAAATGATAATGGAATTTTTTACATTTTGCTGAACTGTCCCTTTAATGCTTTAACATCTTTAATTGATTGTCCAGGTTAATTGCTGCTAATAATGCACTCTAAAAAATGCTGGGTTAAATATAACCCAGCGCTGGGATAAAAAGGGACAAACCCAGCTATTGGGTTGTTTTGACCCAGCGGTTGGGATGTTTTGAACCCAACCGCTGGGTCAAAACAACCCAATAGCTGGGTTAAAACAACCCAATAGCTGGATTTGTCCCTTTTTAACCCAGTGCTGGGTTATATTTAACCCAGGATTTTTTAGAGTGTGTTGTTCTTATTATAAAAGTCTTGCTCTTCATTGTTTTATGTTCCGTTTCAAGCCCTGATGTTGCACACAGTAAACTGTCCTTCAATATTGCCATCAAAACCCATCTGTCTGTCTTTGGTCAGTTTGAGTATCCAGCCCTCAGTGTGGTTCAGCTGCGGTTTCTACGGCTCCAGAGCAACAGAGCAGAACAGAGAGTGATGTACTCCTGTTACCCTGGACACCGACTGGGCCAGACACAGCGACAGGTCCAGTTCCTCACAGACGCTATAAAGCAGAGCTATTTAGGAGAACTGCAGGATTGTGTGGTATGTGGATTCTAACAGCACTAGTAATAAAAATGTGTAATTTTTATCACATTTTTGAAGGTCAATCGTTTGTATATGGTTCATTCATTGCTGTGGGGAGCACATTTATTTTGATATACACTACTGTTCAAAAGCTTGGGGTCAGTTGAAAGAAGTTTTGGTCACCAAGGCTGCACTTATTTGATCAAAAACACAGTAAAAACAGTAATATTGTGAAATATTATTACAATTAAAAAATAGCTGTTTTCTATTTGAATCTATTTTAAAATGTAATTTATTCCTGTGATGGCAAAGCTGAATTTACTGCTCAAAAACATTATCAGTGTTTCAAACAATTGTGCTTTACCTTTAACAATAATTTTAAAACCATTTATGTTTGTATTTGTTGTACCAGTCTGCAAAGGAAGTGGATCCCGGACCGCGCGAGTCCATGTTTCAGTTTGAAGACATGGACCTGCTTCCTTTACGTGATATAGGAATGTTGGGCAACAGCAGCCACGAGTTTGGCTTCACCATTGGCCCTGTGTGCTTCAGCTAGAGACACCCTGAATGATAACGGTACATCCTGTGCATTTAACCTTAAATACAAGCACCAAAGAGAAGAAAACAGGACACTCTGAAGACACATGCAGCATCTACGGCTCGTGGTAAGGAAATACGCTAAACAGAGTCCTGTCTATCCCTGTGCTTCCAGACAAATGGACAATATCCTTTTTTGTTTACAGGGACTTTTGGCTTTGTAATTAATGTACTATTTTTATAATAATTCTGTTTGTTTTAGCAATGTTTTTTAATCACTAGCTGGTCTTGTAATAACATTGTAGAAGAAGCTTGGATCGTATCAAGTGTAATGACAGGGTTCTGACGTGACCACTATGTGGTTGCATGGTTTAAGTTTCAGCTGTTTACTATTTAATCATGTACAAATGGTTATCATGGATTAACTGGTTATTATGCATTATTTAGGTGAGTGTATGAATGACACTTTTTCCCCTCTCGTTTAAGTGTCTAACTTGAATTGTAGGACTGATAGAAACAAAGCGTCCCAGTGAGGACACAGCTAACCTTCCCATGAGGTTTGGATATCAGGAAGTCTGTGCTACCTTTCTGTTTTCTCTGTTCATGTCATGATTTGGTTTCAGAAATGGTCATGTTACCTAAATATGTATGTTAGATGATTTATGGGTGCTAATATTTACAATTCAGCAGTAACAGTTGTTTCAAAAAGAGAAGAATAATACAAACTGCAGCAAAGCTGGTTAATAAATGTGCAAGCAGTGATCTGCATTATGAATATGAGACTGAAAGTCAGTACACATGCATAAAGTCATAGAGACAAGTGTCCTTCAGTTCACATTTATTGTATGTAGGTCTCAGGGAGCACTTACAAATATGACATAAATACAAAAAAAAAAACAAAACACAAATGATATAGGTAAAATAGGTTAATATGTTGAGATTAATCAAACAAAGCCAAATACAAGTGTCGTTCATCATTATCATTTTAAATCACATTGAATTTAGGCACAGGTGCTTTGTTTTGGAAAACTTTTTGTTCTAAAACATTTTGTACTGTATATTGTGTTTTCTATGTATTTGTGGTGACATCGAAATCACATGCTGGTCATCTGTTTGAGCATCAGCTATAAAAAGTGCATTAATGTATCATTTCAGTCGTGTTGGACAATTTTGTATCATTGTGTGAAACACGAACATTTCTTAAAAACTGCTTTGTGGAGTTGTGTTTTTCATGTTCAAACAGCAAAACATGCTAATGAGCAAAACTGCAACCCAGGTGTATCTCAGAAGTATCCATGAGCAGGTACAATTTACTAGAATAGAAGTGCCACCCTTTGCCTGTATTTATTTTCTGAACGCAGTCATTCGTGTCCTGTAGTCTGTGTGGAATGGGACGAAGTGGGAAATCTACTGTACACTGCATGCCTAAACCTGCCATGAAAGATTTCAAAAGTTCAGATCTGGTCATTGGGAATGGAATGGAAGGTGCCAGACTTTTGAGTGTCTATAAGGACATCATCATATTTTATTGCCTGAACATAATGAGGGAGGAGTGTCATCAGTCCCAGATAACAGAGATAACTAACGTGTTTCTTTCTTTTCACAGTCACCTAATTTATATATATATTTTTTGAACAAAAAATTCATTTATAATTCATTTCAAGCCTCTTGTATTTTCAAATGTACTGTAGCTGAATTCTCTAGCTGTATATTTGTTTATTTTACATATACACTATTATGCTATATACTGTATTATTGATATATTTATCTATTTGCAGTACTTGAGTACAACTCATTTTTAAGCATAGTAAAATGCTTAATTTGTAATATTAATATATGTACGCACACTAAAATAGGATCCAGGATGGATGGATGGGTGCATTTATGTATATATTTTATTTATTATTTATTTTAGTTCTATATACACTTGTCAATTCAATTCTTATATTTAAGTGTATTAAAATACTTAATTTATGCTATTTAACATTAAATATATTATTGCCATTTTTTATTTGTTTGCATATAACAAAATTCTGCATGGGACACTCAATTTCCAAATGTAGTTCTGTTTTATTTGTGGTGACGTTTTTGCAATTTCATTAATAATCAAGCATTATATGCATATATATTAAAAAAAAAAAATAAGATGGCAAACCACGCTATCATTAGTATGATCATGTTTACTGACATTGTTGAAGTGAAAATCGGTTATAACTTATAAGGTTATGAACGTGTTAATAAAAGAGGGCGGAGTCCGAACGAATGACGCGTGAGCGGGAGAATCACGTGATATAGTAAGGAGCCGACACATAAACATTTGCCATAGCACACAGCTGTTTGACTAGTAACAGCGTTCATGCTTATTTTTCTACAGATTGACATATTATGAACAGACTGCATATGAGCCTAAATGAGCGTTTTGTTGGAGGAACACGGGGTTTGTAGGAGAGCAGCGTGATGGAGGAGAGATAGAGATCTGATAGCCACTCCTGCTGTCACCTACACACGGAGTGTACACTATTACTACACGCACAGTGGATGGGATGCATTGGCTGTGACCTCCTCCTCTTCATGCATATAGTTACCTTTAACAATAATTTTAAAACCATTTATGTTTGTATTTGTTGTACCAGTCTGCAAAGGAAGTGGATCCCGGACCGCGCGAGTCCATGTTTCAGTTTGAAGACATGGACCTGCTTCCTTTACGTGATATAGGAATGTTGGGCAACAGCAGCCACGAGTTTGGCTTCACCATTGGCCCTGTGTGCTTCAGCTAGAGACACCCTGAATGATAACGGTACATCCTGTGCATTTAACCTTAAATACAAGCACCAAAGAGAAGAAAACAGGACACTCTGAAGACACATGCAGCATCTACGGCTCGTGGTAAGGAAATACGCTAAACAGAGTCCTGTCTATCCCTGTGCTTCCAGACAAATGGACAATATCCTTTTTTGTTTACAGGGACTTTTGGCTTTGTAATTAATGTACTATTTTTATAATAATTCTGTTTGTTTTAGCAATGTTTTTTAATCACTAGCTGGTCTTGTAATAACATTGTAGAAGAAGCTTGGATCGTATCAAGTGTAATGACAGGGTTCTGACGTGACCACTATGTGGTTGCATGGTTTAAGTTTCAGCTGTTTACTATTTAATCATGTACAAATGGTTATCATGGATTAACTGGTTATTATGCATTATTTAGGTGAGTGTATGAATGACACTTTTTCCCCTCTCGTTTAAGTGTCTAACTTGAATTGTAGGACTGATAGAAACAAAGCGTCCCAGTGAGGACACAGCTAACCTTCCCATGAGGTTTGGATATCAGGAAGTCTGTGCTACCTTTCTGTTTTCTCTGTTCATGTCATGATTTGGTTTCAGAAATGGTCATGTTACCTAAATATGTATGTTAGATGATTTATGGGTGCTAATATTTACAATTCAGCAGTAACAGTTGTTTCAAAAAGAGAAGAATAATACAAACTGCAGCAAAGCTGGTTAATAAATGTGCAAGCAGTGATCTGCATTATGAATATGAGACTGAAAGTCAGTACACATGCATAAAGTCATAGAGACAAGTGTCCTTCAGTTCACATTTATTGTATGTAGGTCTCAGGGAGCACTTACAAATATGACATAAATACAAAAAAAAAAACAAAACACAAATGATATAGGTAAAATAGGTTAATATGTTGAGATTAATCAAACAAAGCCAAATACAAGTGTCGTTCATCATTATCATTTTAAATCACATTGAATTTAGGCACAGGTGCTTTGTTTTGGAAAACTTTTTGTTCTAAAACATTTTGTACTGTATATTGTGTTTTCTATGTATTTGTGGTGACATCGAAATCACATGCTGGTCATCTGTTTGAGCATCAGCTATAAAAAGTGCATTAATGTATCATTTCAGTCGTGTTGGACAATTTTGTATCATTGTGTGAAACACGAACATTTCTTAAAAACTGCTTTGTGGAGTTGTGTTTTTCATGTTCAAACAGCAAAACATGCTAATGAGCAAAACTGCAACCCAGGTGTATCTCAGAAGTATCCATGAGCAGGTACAATTTACTAGAATAGAAGTGCCACCCTTTGCCTGTATTTATTTTCTGAACGCAGTCATTCGTGTCCTGTAGTCTGTGTGGAATGGGACGAAGTGGGAAATCTACTGTACACTGCATGCCTAAACCTGCCATGAAAGATTTCAAAAGTTCAGATCTGGTCATTGGGAATGGAATGGAAGGTGCCAGACTTTTGAGTGTCTATAAGGACATCATCATATTTTATTGCCTGAACATAATGAGGGAGGAGTGTCATCAGTCCCAGATAACAGAGATAACTAACGTGTTTCTTTCTTTTCACAGTCACCTAATTTATATATATATTTTTTGAACAAAAAATTCATTTATAATTCATTTCAAGCCTCTTGTATTTTCAAATGTACTGTAGCTGAATTCTCTAGCTGTATATTTGTTTATTTTACATATACACTATTATGCTATATACTGTATTATTGATATATTTATCTATTTGCAGTACTTGAGTACAACTCATTTTTAAGCATAGTAAAATGCTTAATTTGTAATATTAATATATGTACGCACACTAAAATAGGATCCAGGATGGATGGATGGGTGCATTTATGTATATATTTTATTTATTATTTATTTTAGTTCTATATACACTTGTCAATTCAATTCTTATATTTAAGTGTATTAAAATACTTAATTTATGCTATTTAACATTAAATATATTATTGCCATTTTTTATTTGTTTGCATATAACAAAATTCTGCATGGGACACTCAATTTCCAAATGTAGTTCTGTTTTATTTGTGGTGACGTTTTTGCAATTTCATTAATAATCAAGCATTATATGCATATATATTAAAAAAAAAAAATAAGATGGCAAACCACGCTATCATTAGTATGATCATGTTTACTGACATTGTTGAAGTGAAAATCGGTTATAACTTATAAGGTTATGAACGTGTTAATAAAAGAGGGCGGAGTAATGACGCGTGACGCGTGAGCGGGAGAATCACGTGATATAGTAAGGAGCCGACACATAAACATTTGCCATAGCTGTTTGATGTTTGACTAGTAACAGCGTTCATGCTTATTTTTCTACAGATTGACATATTATGAACAGACTGCATATGAGCCTAAATGAGCGTTTTGTTGGAGGAACACGGGGTTTGTAGGAGAGCAGCGTGATGGAGGAGAGATAGAGATCTGATAGCCACTCCTGCTGTCACCTACACACGGAGTGTACACTATCACTACTCGCACAGTGGATGGGATGCATGGGCTGTGACCTCCTCTTCATGCATATAGATCCTCCTCCTAACCAGGAGCAGCAAGTTGTCCAGAGAAAGGTAAAACGAGGATGCGTTTGGAGGCCAGTTACTCCCTTACCTGAGCAGATGGGTTAAGCAGTTAATATGGAATTAATGCATTGTTCTCTTTCTTTTTGTTTCATTTTACTGTGCTTTATTGGTATGCCAAACATTACATTTGTATTGCCAAAACATCTGCTGCATAGCTGTGTAAAATGAGAAATCTGTCCATGTAAAATAAATATAGCAAGTACTGGTCCAGCACCATATACTGTGTGTATATATATATATATGTGTGTGTGTG
>NW_015542376.1:399433-427042 GCF_001515605.1 Sinocyclocheilus anshuiensis | reverse complement strand
GATCATGTGACACTGAAGACTGGAGTAATGATGAAAATTCAGCTTCGCATCTATTTTAAAGTATATTTAAATTTAAATGTACTGTTTTAGTTTTGCTTAATGTGAAAGCACGCAGGTGATGGAGATTTACCGCTGATTACAGACCGGCTTTACTGATAAGATGCGCGTTAAATATCGCATGCTATTAATCGTGCAGCCCTAGTATTTTCTAAAGTAACTTTCCATCCCTGATGATAATTTTAATAATAATAATAATAATAAAGATTTAGAAGCCATAACTAACATTATTTACTATACAAAAGCTTATAACTTTTGACCAATAGGGGCGCTGTCACCAAATTGAAATGACATTGTCAAGACATTTGTTTAAAAAATGGGTATCAATGTATTGTGTATGGCCCAAACTTTTCCGTTACCTCAGGACATGCTGCTGATTTTTTTTTGACAAAATGACATTTTACGACAAAATTCTAAATGGCTGACAGCCAATATGGCTGACCCATGATTTTAGGCCAAGGTTCAAAAGATGTAAAAATATCAAGGCCAATGTAAATGTAGTTTCAGAACATTAAAAATGGCTGAATAAAGTTGGACGATAATTTAAAAGAGTTATTTGACCCAACATAACCCACAAAATCAGATTAGATTTTCATATTCGATTGATTGATTGATTGATTGATGTTGTATTCTGAAAGTTTTCTTTGAATAGAAATTATTCTTGTATAGTATAAAACTTGCTGGAAAGCCATGTCGGCTAATGTGTGATTCATGAGCTCTTTTGAGTTGATTCTTTTTAGTGAATCAGTGGACTGGTTCACAGATCATCTGGAGCGATTCATTAGCAAATCAATCTTAAATCTTGAATTCTTTTTTAAAAAGAAATATTCATATCCCGTAATCAAAAACAGCAGGAAAGGTCATGCAAATGGTTTGAAGGTGTGGGAACCTTGTCTCAAAACAGATCTTGTAGTTCATTGCACACTTAAATTACACACTCAGATGATTTTACTTGTAATTTGCATTTGGGACAACCAGCATACAACTTTCTCCTGTATAAGCTGCATATGTGTGTCATCTTGGCAGGCCAGTGTCTTTAAATCTATCCCATCCAATAAGCACAGGTTGGTATGATAGAAACCAGATGCACTTAGGCTAATGTTCCTAATCCCCTTTTACATGGTTCTCATAGCCCTGGGACAATGAGGTGAACAGCACTGTCCCATGGTGTTCTCAGATCAGATGGATGCCAGTGTGCCGCCCCCTGCCTCGGTTTACTCCAGATTTAGTCCGGTGGTAATTAATCTTGTGAACAGATCTGTATTTTACACCTTGATTCTCCTCAGGGACCTGCAAATATCAGCGACGCTGGAGCAATAGACCTTCATGTGCTCAGCTCATGTTACGAATAGTGCTTTGTGGGAAAAATCACTTGATATCTGTGTCATTCTTGTCTTTTTTTCCCTTTCTCACCTATTTGATCCAGTGTCTTTGAGTGGTGGCTGTGTTAGAGATGTACTCGCCACAGAGGAAGGACTTTGTCTCTCTGACGCTGGGAGACCAACACAGCCGCAGCTACAGCAACGGCAAGCACCGGAGACAGTCCTGCTGGAGGGTTAGTGGCTGGGTATTTTCTTCTTAAAATGCCATCTAAACCTTGTTTTGCAGGACAGAAATATGGACCATTATGTATTTTTCATTGATTAACGATGATGTTCGAAGGCTGATGGCTTCTGCCTCTTTATTTGTTTGTGTAAATGAGTGCCATTTTCCCATCTGCGAGACGTCTTGACATCTATTTAATATTCTGAGAACAAAATGCTGGCACTGTAGTTGTCATGTTTAGTCCTAGCCAAACCAGAGGTGTCAAAGCCCTTGTTTTTTCCCCTTTTTCATGTCAACATATTCTGTTACACCAAATACACAAAATAATGATCTTTAAAAAAGCATCATATGACCCCTTTAATCTACTAAATTGTTTATACTTAATTATCTTCAAAAAGCAGACATGCACTCCGTGCTTAGCTGAAACCCACTTGTTTTGCTTGAAAAAACTAACCTTTTAATTTAAAAACGTAGCTTAAAGGAACTGACAACTCAAAAATGAAAATTCTGTAATGCTATTATGTAGTCACTGTCATGTCTATCTGTTTTTTTATTTTTTTGGGAACCCAGAAGGAGAATCTTGTTCATGCAACACCAGTTCAATGGCATTTAAGCTTCAAAAAAAGACATACAAACACTAAAAAATGCAAACAAAGAATCACATGACACTCAAAACTGAAGTAATGTCAACTGAAAATTCTGATTTGATATCATAAATTACATTACAAAATACTACTGTTTTTACTGTGTTATTGATCAAATAAATGCAGCCTTGGTGAGCATAAGATACTTCTTTCAAAAACATTAAAAAGTCCAACTGACCCCAAACGTTTGAAAGGTAGTGTATCTAATTTTTGTTTCACAGAAGAAAGAAAATGATGCAGGTTTAAGGAAATTAATGAATTTTTTTGAGTGAGCTATCCCTTTAATGTCTTCCATTATCTGAGATTCATGTCGATTGAGTTAATTAGATTGATTAAATTATAAAGAGGTCTGTACTGAGAGAAAATTTCTTTTGAGTGAGGGAAAAATCATACTTTTGTTTCCATGTTGCTTTATTTTTATAGCACTATATTTGGCAGTCATTGTGATTGCCACATCAAGCCATCAAGTGTAAAATTGCTGCACTTTCCTCCAATTGTCCTTGAATTGTTTGTGTTTGTTTTGGCAGAAATGGAAGCAGCTCTCTCGGCTTCAGCGCAGCCTGTTTCTTTTCCTGCTGGCCTTCCTGTTCATCTGCGGGATTCTTTCCTATCCCAGCCTGACAGAGCAGTGGAGAGGTACTTCATACAGCCCCTTTAATGACATTTCACAGGATATGAAAGGTGAACGCACAAAAGGTGGATGATTGGTACAACCTCTGCCCGTTTATATTAGCTGCTGAGGTAGACGTTTTATTAAACATCATGCCTTTTGCTGTTAATAATTCACATGGGATGAATTTCTGTCTGTTTATTCTCCAGGACTCTCTGATAGATCGTTGAAGGAGGACTGGGTTGAAATGGATAACAGAGGTCTCAGGCCCATTCCTCCTGGCCTCGTCCCAAATCTCCCACCAGGAGTTGTCCCGGGGGTCCAGGACATCCCACCAGAAGTGATGCCGGAAATTCAAAGACCAAGCATTCCATTACTTCCCAAACCTCCAGCTATGGTAAGTAGGAAGACTTCTCAGATATTATGGATATGTAAAATAGTATGGTTACTTTATAATTTATCTACTCGTTTGCAAAGGTTTTTACAGCTCCTGCTGAAAAGATCAGCTTAAACCTTAAACAAGAATTGTGCTGTAAAATGCATTATTTTCTTCATTCAAAATATTTTTTTCAATAAATAAATATTATTAAAATTAGTATTATTATATTAATAAATAAAAATTTCAGTTGTTTCTAAATTCAAAATAAAAGCATTAACAATTTCATATTAATAATGCATATTTAGTAAATCATTTAAAAGATACAAAGATTGATTTATATAAATAAATATTATTTATATTAGTATTATTATATAATTATATGAAGTTATTAAATAAAAAAAATACTAAAAAAGCTACAGATTAATAAAAAAGCTAAAAAAAAAATACAATTATTTTTAAATTCAAAATAAAATGAATAAAAATAATTTAATATTAATAACAATTAAATATATATATAATATTAAGTAATTTAAAAAGTTATTTAAAAATAAATAAATTCATATTAATAGTAATAAAGAAACAAATTTAAAAAGCCAAAAAAAACTTTTTCTAGTATTTCTAAATTCATAATAAAAAATAGAAACGAATATTATTTTAATATTAATATATTTTAATATTATATTAATAAAGTAAACCATAACCATGCTGATCCAAGCACATTAATTCACCTAATTTATAAGATACTAGATTAAAATGATAGATTCTACTAGATTATTCACCTACTCTTGTCTTTTTATGTTGGGTGGTTTGAATTTGCAGAGGAAGCCCCCTAGCAAGCGTGGTCCTCCAGCCCTACAGAAGCGAGGGAATGTGTTAGACTGGCAGGTGAAAGATGAAGAAGCAGCCACGGTCAAGAGAGATGAAGACGGAGGGAAAGAAGCAAAAACAGTCATTAGGTTTGGTCTGATTACATTCAAGAAATGAGGCCACTTTTATATGAGAGTTTTGATAATGATGATTTGCCTAGGATTAGACATTGACAATTATTTGTTGTTGGCTTAGTATTTAACCTTTTGAATAAGTAGAGGTATTAAAGCTCAGACAGTAATTATGATTTTTATTGGCGCTTATTGCTATTAGTCTCACTCACACACTTGGGGCTCCTTACAGTGACAGAAAGCATGCTAAACATATCAAAATATCACATTTTTTTGTTCCGCAGAAGAAAGAAATGTGAGAGTGAGTAAATAATAACAGAATTTTCATTTTAGGATGAACTCTCCTTTTTAGAAAAAGCAGAGAAATAACCAACAGGAGCTGAAGATAAACACTCGGGTGCAGTGCTAGCTCCCCAGGGAAGAGTTTATTAACAGTTGAGCTGGTAACACAGTGGTTTTGAAGTGAGTTGTGATGAGCCTTCATTTCCTCCAGCTGTGTCCTGTTGCGGGACTCCACCTCCTGCTCGTGTGTAATTGCGGTTATATTCGTGAGGCATGTGGGAGGAAATGGTGCTATTACAGGTGATGGGTTGGATCTTAGATAAACTGCTGTCACAACTGATCCAGTTTTTGGATTCCTAGCTGGCGTGGGGCGATGATCGAGGCGGAGCAGGGGACGGAGCTTCAGTCCACTGCACATGGAAAAGAAGGAACTGTGGCTGATGCCGAAGATTCTGCCAGCTTAAAACCAGGTATCAGAATTCATCCCACAATTTGAGGTATTTGTCTTTGCAGGATTACGTGCCGAAGTTTGGCTTGTGCTTAAGATCAACCGTCACAGACATGTGATCATCTTCTCAATATTTTTCTGTGACTTATTTGTTGTACTCATTGGTAGTGAAGGCCGTGGATCGTGTGGAGGCGGTGCGGGAGGCCTTCAGGCACGCATGGAATGGCTACAAGGCTTTTGCGTGGGGTCATGATGAACTGAAGCCCTTATCTAAGACCCATGGAGAGTGGTTCGGCCTGGGCCTCACTCTCATAGATGCACTGGACACCATGTGGATCTTGGGACTGAAAGACGGTTAGCCTTATAATCGCAGTTCTGTCTGCCAGTCTGTTTCATGACCACTGTGTGCAAATTTCAAATCTATTCTTTGTTTTCTTTCCAATTGTCAACATGAGGGTGTTTCTTCAGCCACAGGCACTTTTAATTCCCAGAAGTTGATTTTTATTAAAAGTGACAGTTTTAAACTTTTTCTTTCTTTTTTCTTTTTTTTCTTTTATTGCTACTTTTCAGATGGCTTTTATTTATGAATTTTATTACTTTTGTCTTGCAATCTTAAAATAGGAAAATCCATCCATAAAAATCCATTTTGTTATTTACTGTGTGAAAATTATAAAATAAAAAAAAACAAATACAGTGTCAGTGAAGTGCATTCTTGAGATGAAATATGAGATGTGAAAAGTGAAGAAAATAAAGAAAAATCAAGGTAAATAATTTTACTTGCATAAAATGTATTTTTATTTCAAAAATTGTATTGCGTGTCATTTCCCATCAAGCTGCAATTTTTTAGAAATGTTCCATATTCTTTCAAAGAAAACTAGGATGACCATTGCACTCTTTCAGACTAAAAAGCATTTATTATCTGATGGCTACATACAAAAAAAATCTAAAAAACCTTATTTCCATATTCTTTGTTGGACATTGTTAGTAGATAAATGTAAATAAACTAGAGAGTGTGTTTTGAAAAAGTCACTTCAAATAATAATGGAAAAATTATATTTTTTCTTTATGTCCCTTCTTTTGCCTTTTCCCCTCTCTCTAATTCTTTCTGTAATAGAGTTTGCCGAGGCCAGGAAGTGGGTTGAGACAGAATTGTTATTTTCCAAGAATGTGGACGTGAATCTTTTTGAGAGTACCATCCGTATATTGGGGGGTCTCTTGAGCACATACCACCTGACCGGAGACACTCTCTTCCTGGATAAAGCTGTAAGTACTTCATATCTTAGTATCATCTCCATTATTATTCTTTTTTTGTCCTAGTAAATGCAAAGTATAGCCTTAAAGGTTTACAGCTTTTGGCTCATACAGCTAAGTCATGTGATGCAACAATTTTAATAGACCACAGACCTCAATACATGTTGTGTCTCTTTTCTTGCAGCAAGACATTGGGTCCAGATTAATGCCTGCCTTCAAAACCCCATCTAAAATCCCCTACTCTGACGTGAACATTGGTAAAGGAACTGCTCACCCTCCACGCTGGACCACAGACAGCACAGTCGCAGAGGTGACCAGCATTCAGCTGGAGTTCCGAGAGCTCAGCCGACTCACAAAGGACCCGCAGTACCAGGTTCTTTATTTTTATTATTGTATTAATATTATTTCACAGTTTTATTTTTTTTATTTAAATTTTAATGTATTTAATTTTATAAATTTTCACATTTCAAAATATTTAAAAGCTTTGCCTATTTTACTTTATTACTTTATTTTATTTATTTATTTTTATTTTATGTCTTCCTCGGTTTTCAGAATGCAGTGGAGGAGGTGACCAGACAGGTCCACCGACTGGAGGGAAAGCGTGATGGTCTGGTGCCCATGTTCATCAACACAAACAGTGGGAAATTCACACGTCGAGGGGCCTTTACGCTGGGGGCCCGTGCGGACAGCTACTACGAGTACCTGCTCAAACAGTGGCTGCAGGGTGGCAAGAAAGAAACTGAGTGAGTTAACAGCAGATAAAAATGCAGCTTTGGCTGACGGTTCATAAATTCAGCGCTTAGCCCGAGTGTCAATAGCCCATTGGTGCTTTTAGCTAATGGGTTCCAGGGAATTGGCGATGCTCACTGAGCCTAATGTACTGAGGTTATGATTCTGGTCACAGATGGGGTGATATGATTGATTCACATTTAGGGTTGGGTACCGAAACCCGGTACCATTATATCACTGGTACCTATGTAACCGGTATGTACTAGAACCGAATCCGAACGCAGATTTCGGTGCCATGCCTGAGCGATCGATTGAAATATTTGTTCTCTGGTTCTCCGAAACGGACATAAGAAGCATCATCACTGGCACCGCACGTGAAAAATAATTTCCCGACTGAGAAAATGCACGTGAACTCAAGTCGGAAAGCTCTAATAATACAAATCCAACACATCTTTGTAGTAACGAGAGTGTCCATGTTGTTTTCACATTCCGACTTAAAAGCACAACTCGGGAAATGAGAGCATCCGAAGAGGGCGTGAATGCAGTAATTACACTTGCTCTGATGGCAGCAGGTAGCCTCTAACACTAGCATTCTCTATTCTTTCTCTATTCTTTCCACTTATTTTCTTTTTATTTATTATAAATAATTACCTTTTAACACTAGCATTATCTGTTCTTTTTCTGTTCTATTGAATTTTTATTTTTATTTTAAAATGACCCTCTAACACTAGCATTCCCTATTCGTTTTCTATTCTTTCTACTTGTTTTCTTTTTATTTATTTTAAAAACAAAATAAGCAAACACACAAAAAAACTGCCCCCTACTGTCCTTTTTTTCGATCCCTATTCTTTCTACTAGTTTTCTTTTTATTTATTATAAAAACAAAGCAAACAAAAAACCTTGCTACGTATACTGTCAGGTGAAGCCCCACCCACGAACCCCACCTCCTACTGTCCTTTTTTTGGAAAACTAAAATATGGTCACCCTATTATAAATATACTTAATTATTATAAAAATACCAGAGATGGCTTAAATAACACCGATAAACTATACTGTCGCAGTCGAGTGTTTATTGTCTTTGTTTTATCATTCAAAACGTTTATATGTTCTGTTTACTCAGTTACAGATATAATAGCTATGCCTTTGTCCATATAAGGGATTTCCTGGAGGGTCATGAGTTCTCTACTTCTGTGACTGGATATGTGGATTTTCTGTGCGAGGGCGCCCTCTGGCGTCCAGTATGAATGAAACAGACATCATGTGTTTATAGTGCTAATGACCAATCCATCATTTTTGGGGGGAATTTTTATTTATTTATTTTTTAATAAGTATCGGTTTAGGCACCAGAACCGTTTTAAAAGTATCGATTTGGCACCGGTATCGAAAAAAAAAAAACGATACCCAACCCTATTCACATTGTCAGTCAGTGACAGGGTGAATTGCACTGGGAAGGGAAAAAAAAGACTGAGCATGTTTTAATAGTTACATAAGGACTGCTTTTTGAAACCCATAGACATGGTACAGGGCATTTGTATTAATCTTGAAAACCTGGAGGTCACTTCAGTGCTTTCACTATTAGATATTTTATTCTGATGTCTTAGTTGTTTCTTGGTGGAATTCGTTTTAAGAGGTCTTAAATTATATTTTGTATTTCAAGTGCAGATGGTTCTGTTTGAATGTCACCGTCTGCTCTCTAGCACTTAAAAACCTCTTGTGAATTAGAAGAAAGGTGAAGTGTGTCATTTGTGCGCATTAGAAACACCAAACAGTCACAAAAAATAATGCCCGTTTTCAAACAGGCTTTCTGAACTGTCAGCCATTGGACAGTCAAACAGACCCATGCCAAACTCACACTATTGGTTGATCCAATGTTGCTCAACGTATTTTAATATATAAAAAAATCAGTATACTAATGCAATAAATTTTAACTGAATTTCCTGCATCACTATTACGCATGGTTGGGTATTAAGTAGGGATGCACAGTGTATGTGTGTGTATATATATACAGTAGGTACGGAAAGTATTCAGACCCCTATATATATATATATATATATATATATATATATATAAAACAATTATTTATGTTTTTGTAGTGTTATTATAGGATTATAATATATTATGCTTTTTTTTACTTGTATTCATTGCTGTGCATATTTATGCATTATACTGATCAGTATCAGTTGATATTTGAAATACATCAGACAATATTGGATATTTACCCCTGCATTCTCATTTTCACTATTTTTACATTTAGATTACCTTTGCCATCATTTAACGCCTGCAAATAATTTAATAACAATTTATTTTATTTTTTTATGAAATTTAAAAAAATGAATATCCATTTTTTATAACATTGTACTTTTATACCATTTATGCACTATTTTTATACTCTTCATTATAATATTAATATGCCTAAATTCACTTGTCACATTTAAAATGATTGATTTTATGTTTTAGTGTTTTATTTATTTAGTCAAAATAGTATTGAATTGTAATATCGGACATTTATAAGTCATCAAATAATTCATTATCAGCTTGTTGTATCTCCACATAACTCATCCCAGACATGAATGACATCTCAAATTGTTTGGATTGTTTTGAGGAGAGAAGTCCTATTACTTTTATAACCAGCTGAACTCAAGTTTTGTTGTCTAACTGACAGTAAACGGGTGAAAAAGCCCCTGTAAGACTGCGCAGCATCATGACAACAACTGTCACAGGCATGTTTTGCACATGTCCACCATTAGGGACGATGCCAAGGTGCCTTCGCTTCTGGCGAAATGCGACATCAGCCATTTTCTGCATTTGACAGGATGTTATTCTGTCTTCCTGTTCTCTCTGCCGGTGCGATTCAGGTTCTGTTGAGCTTGACGAGTCATTGTCATTCACGTCAGTGCTTCTGCTCACACCTGAGTCTCGTCCTGCTGTGTTGACATCATATACACTTGCTTCTCGCTGATGTTATTTTTTTCATAGGGTTTGGTTTTGAATAATTAAATAAAAAGGTGTTCAGTGGGGTTCAGTAGACACTGACTCTTAAAGGGGTCATATGATGCTGCTAAAAAGAACATTATTTTGTGTATTTGGTGTAATGAAATGTGTTTATGCGGTTTAAGGTTCAAAAAACACATTATTTTCCACATACTGTACATTATTGTTTCTCCTCTATGCCCCGCGTCTGAAACGCGTAGAATTTTACAAAGCTCATCGGTCTGAAAAGCGAGGTGTGTTCTGATTGGCCAGCTATCCAGTGCGTTGTGATTGGCTGAATACCTCAAGCGTGTGAAGGAAATGTTACTCCCCTTAACATACTGTGATATGTAACACTCCAAAGAGAAAGTAAAACTTGAAATCGCATCATATGACCCCTTTAATGAGGTTTGATAAATATCTCTGGTCTGGAATATCAAATCCACTCAAGACCAGGTCAGTGATGGATATACTAGTCATTGACGGGGAAGGTGGTCCATTTAAATGAGCTCTGTATCCTGTCTGACTAATCTCACTAAGACCTTGATGGGGTTGAATTGCACCTCTCCTATGAGGCACGTATGAGGATCAACTGAAGTCTGGGATGCTCTCAATGTACAATTGAAATGCAATAGCTTATTTTGCCTCTAGAGGGCGAACTTAATCGCTGCAAATCAAATGCAGAGTACGATGCATGTATATCTTTCTAGGCTGCTGGAGGACTATCTTCAGGCTATAGAAGGCGTCAGAAAGAATCTATTGAGACAGACTTCTCCTAGTAAACTGACCTTTGTTGGGGAGCTGTCCAACGGCCGTCTCAATCCCAAAATGGTGAGTCATAACTTCACCTCATTTCTGCCACCTTGTCGTTCTAAAAGGAATTGTTCACCAAAAAAATGAAAATTATTTTATTATTTGCTCACTCTCGTGTTGGAAACAGTAAAAAATTACAGATTTGGAACAACATGAGGGTGAAATACATAATGCCAGAATTTTCATTTTTGGTTGATTTATTCCTTATGTGGTTGAGTCTATATACGACCGGTATCTGTTCCTATAATCTCCAGGCTTAAATCTTGATACAAATCTTTAAGCAAAATCTTATTTTTTTTTAAATAGAAGAGTTTATTAGATAAAATCTAAAAAATAATAATAGTAATAATAAAATACAAAATGTGTGTTAAATTATTTTTTTTTTTATGAGTATATTTCATACATAAAGAAAATATGGAGCTCATACTCGAGGAAAAAAAACACAATTTTTATTCAGAGAACCAAACTGAGCACAAATATGTAATTTGGTGCAGTTGCTAATATTTATATGGTCAAAAAGTAAGATAAAATTCTGATAACTTGTAATGTAAAACAATAAGGTCTTTATAGTATGTAGCATACTATGCATACAGTAAAATATAATTTGTCATTCTATCTACCAATAATAATAGTCTTAGTAAGATTATATTTAATTCATATTTTTATCATCAGAGCTCTTTAGTTTTAATTGTGCATATAATGCAATGCAATACAAAGATGAGTAAGAGATATACAAATAAAAATTCCTCAAAAAGCCTCATGTATCATATTTTATACTCACATTTTTACATGATTTTTCTAAAAAAAAAATGATGTATGGATAATGAAGTAAACCAAAGTTGCTTCAGTCCAGTAAGGGTTCATCTTGGATTATTACTAACAATACAAATTTACTTTATACAAATCATTAAAGATCTCACAGCAAAAAGGCACATGTACCACAACATGAAGGTGGACATTTTTAGAATTATACTAAAAGGCCTTTTTCGTGCTAAAAAACTATGAACTATCAATCAGACAACAGAAGGCATGTAAAAAATTGTGAACATCAGGTTTTTCAAGTTTTGGTCATGTTGATAATTATCAGCCTTATAATTTTGCGTATCAAATATGATACAATAGGCTTTACAGGGTTAATCTCTTTCTCCATCACAACACTCTCTCTGTCTGATCCAGGATCATTTGGTGTGTTTTCTTCCTGGCACGCTGGCTCTCGGTGCTCACAACGGCCTGCCCGCTGATCACATGGAGCTGGCTCTGCAGTTGATGGAGACGTGTCATCAGATGTATGCGCAGATGGAGACGGGCCTGAGCCCAGAGATCGCTCACTTTAACCTGCAGTCCAACAACGGACGGGACATCGATGTGAAGGTACATTAACCTGTACAATCACCACTTATTTCTGACAATAAACCCCCTGAACGTTTGGAGCCGTGGCCTTAAACTGCTGATACAGGTTTTGGAATGGGTCCATCTTTCATTTTCTCTCCATTGTGTAAAAATAAAATGGTAATAAGCCCCCCAAATAGTGCAGAAACTGTGTTCAGACTCTCCAATCAAGGCCTTTGTGTTTATCTTTTCTAGTATCTGTTCTGAAGAACAAAAATATTTCTGCGCTTAGCACTGATGAGGATGACTTTTTAAAAAAGTTGGTGCCCTTTTACATGAACAGATATTTTTTTCTCTCTCAATCTGTGTGTGTAGCCTGCAGACAGACACAACTTGCTGAGACCTGAGACTGTTGAGAGTCTGTTCTACATGTACAGATTCACCAAGGACAGCAAATACAGGGACTGGGGTTGGGACATACTGCAAAGTTTCAATAAGTACACCAGAGTGAGTGAGAAATGCAAAGTAATTTTGGTCTACATGACAAGAAGCCAAGTGTATATCTATCATTTTGTAAATAGCACATTTTTCAAAAAATCGGAGACAAAAATATAACAACTCTTGGGGAAAAAAAACTAATAATAAAAGGAGAATATATTTATCTTTTTATTTTTATATATATTTTAAATGTATTTTTATTTATTTTTCTTATTATAATTGTTATTTTAGTGTTATATACCATTACAATATTTATTGATATTTTGAATTAATGTTTTATTTTCGGTTTTCATTTTAAATTTAGTTTAAGTTTTAAGAATTTTGTTATGTGCTTTTGTAATTTTTATTATTTTTTTATGTAGTTCTATTAAGATTTAATTTGCTTTTATTTCAGCTTTAGTTCAACTCCTTTTATTCTAGTTGCCAAGGTAACATTGCTAATTTTTCTTTTAAGTTTGAGTTTTTCATTGTATATATAGTATCAGTATCAGTTGATTTTGGAAATCTATTGCACAGTACTAGATATTTATTTGGGCAGCTACATCTAATGCTCACTTAAAGTTAATATGTAAAACACTGATAAATTTATACTAGTGTATTTATACTAGTAAATAAATACTAGTAAGTTATACTAGTAAAGTTATACTGGGGGCGGGGGGGAGGAATAATATAGAATTTTAATATAATCCATTTATTGGTAATCAGCCATAAAATGACAATTATTTGTCTTGTTGGTCTCCGTCAGAAGCATTTCAATGCCCAATAAACACAAACTTGACTTCTTTACTCGGTTCCTGTCCCAGGTCCCCAGCGGGGGCTACACCTCCATAGGTAACGTCCGTGACCCCTTGAACCCTGCGCCCAGAGATAAGATGGAGAGTTTCTTCCTGGGTGAGACGCTAAAGTATCTCTTCCTCCTGTTCTCTGATGACAACGAGCTGATCAGTCTGGATAAGTACGTGTTCAACACCGAGGCCCATCCGCTGCCTATATGGCCCTCCACCTCATGAGGGCGGAGGCCAGAATTAAGCTAATCCTCACTTGCAGTGATGTTGGCTTCAACAGGAAAGGATGCAGGCTTTCACAGGAAGTGACCTTCTCTGCAGTGAGTTACTCAAGTGAGCAGGAATGTTTCTGCTCTAAACTGAGGTGGCAGGTTACGCACCGATCTTTAACTGTGCATTTGAGATTTATTCAAATGCTGTGACACTCTTTATTCACCCAGAAGATTTGGATTCACCCAGATTTGGTGGCGGTTTTATGGGTGGTGAAATATCACAAATATCGTTCCCAATTTTTACTTTACAAGACTTCATTTACCTTTGAGCTCATGGGACGCCTGAAAAGTGTGACACTCTTGCATGTTGGACAAGCCCATTCAGCTGCCGCAATTTTTAGATGTTCCATCTTCCATATTTTGGAAAGAAACATTAGTGTCAGAGTGCTGTAAATCACACGGCAGACTGCTGAAATCACACACTGTGAAAAACACAAAGCACTTTGTAAAATGAAGACTTCTTTTTCTTTTTTTTTTGTTAACATTGTTCTTTCTATGTGTACAGATGGATGCTCTCGATGTGAGTGGCTCGCCTTTATTTTTGCAGGCTGTTACAAAAGGACTCTACGTGTCAATTTCTAAATGTTTCCCTTTTGTGAGAGTCAGGATGCATTAGGGAACATATTGAGTACTTTACAGATCATCATCTCGAGATTTATTTGGGAACCTTCTGGGATTGTGTATTTTTCTGTTATTTATGTTGACTTTAGTGTGCGTACTTCAGTGAATGTTAATGATTTGATGTAGTGAATGCCGCCCGAAGCCCTGCTTGAAATGCTGCACTGTAGATTTACTTTATTATTTACAAATTTTGGAAGCTGTTGTGCGGCACTGGATGCTACATTTAGCTGAACTGCATTCAGATGTGTATATATGTTAATTTATTCATTCAAATTTCACAGCAAAACTACATTGAAAACTTTGTTTGAAGGTTAAACTGTCTGATCAACAGTCAACATCACATTAAAGCTACAAAATTTCCCTTGTCGTATTGGAACACAGTGGTAATTTATATCCCCATGCTGCCATCTGTTTCAATATGTTTGATGATTGTAGAGATTAAATTAATCATTCACCCAACAATGAAATGAAAACACCATCATTTACTTGATCCAAACCTGAAATACTTTTTTTCTGGGCAATTCTGAATGAATTTCTCCTTTAATGTTCCACAAAAGAAAGTTTTACAGGTTTGGAATGACATGAAGGTGAATAAATAATCACAGAAATTTCATTTTCAGGTGAACTGTTGGTGTACAAATCCTTTATGTAGGTCCTTTTTTTGGTCTGATTTTTCCAGTTTGTTTCAATGCTTGGAAACTCATATGCGCATCACTGTTCTGTATCACCTGTTGAGTTTATCTGCACTGTCAAGTGCTTGTTTCTCCTATCATCTCATGTGTCTTTGGTCAAACAGCAGTCATCCAATCAAAACATCCAGGCTTTCAGAAGCTGTCAAACTAGCACAAAATAATCCTTCATGTGAAACAATCCATTTTCAGGGTGATTGACATTTGCATTACAATATGTCTGTTCCGTGTCACATTCCTCTTGCTGCTTCTAGTGATACGGTGTCAAAATCTGCATCCCTTGTGCCTTTCGATTTATAGAATACAGAGTGATCGCATGATAATGAGCGATTTCTCCCTGATTGCTTCTCTCGTCTCTTTGCTGCAATCAGTGGTTTGTGATTACCGTTTGTGCTGGTGAGCGAGTGTTAAATGAGTGGACACAGATCTGATGAGGGTTTGTGAAGGTCATGTTGTGTTAGATGTATAATTTAATATCCTGCACAGCTGAGCTGTTTTTCATAATGGTAAAGATGCGAGCAGGTCTCTGAGGTTGTTGACATTTGTAAAGTATAAAAATAAATCAAAAATGAACTAAAACAAGTTAAAGCATTAGTTCGCGCAAAAATTAAAATTTGCTTAAAATGTACTTCTCCTCATGCCATCCAAGATGTAGATGAGTTTTTCTTCATCAGAACAGATTTGGAGAAATTTAGCATTACATCACTTGCTCACCAATAAATGAATGGGTGCCGTCAGAATGAGAGTTCAAATAGCTGATAAAAGCATCAGAATAACCCATGAGTAATCCACATGACTCCAGTCCGTCATAAAGACGTTTTTAACTTTTAAACCGTTCCGGTTCTCTATTCATAATATTGCTTTCTCCAGTGAAAATGTAATCTTGTCTGAATCAAGAGAGAAATATGCACAGATCAAGCACTGTTTATAAGCAAAAACAGTTCTAAACCAATATGTCAGTGGATTTTGTTGTGATAGGATGATAGAGGATAAAGTTTTTTCACTGGAGGAAGTGTCATTATGGATTATGGGCTCGTATTTTGGCCAGAAGCGATGGTTGATTAGCTGTTTGAACTCTCATTCTGACGGCACCCATTCACTGCAAAAGATCCATTGGTGAGCAAGTGATGTAATGCTAAAGTTTTCTAAATCCATTCCAATGAAGAAATTCATTTTTGGGTGAACTATTCCTTTAATAGCCATTGACATGAGCATTTGTTGTTATTTTGTTTGGGGTTCTTTTTGGCTTTACTTGCCTTTAATTATTCATTTTTTATTTAAAAAAAAAATTATTTCATTGAATTTTCATGTAGTGAAATGAAGTCACCAATTTATCACATGCAATTGCAATATGGCACCTTTGAGATTGCATATTATACAATGTATATTTCTAGTTTCCTAACAAAAGGGAACTCTTTCTAGCCTATAGTGTGATTATGCATACTTTTTCATGTTATTTAAATTATGCATAATATTACATATTCATTATTTAAAATCTATGACAAAAAATGCTATCCTGCCAAATGACCCCTTTGGAAGTGGATGCTACATGAATATTGTAAACATTGTCCTTGTAAATACTGTTTGAAAAACCTGCCTTGCTACATTCGAAAATATTTTGTTCATCAGTATTTTGTCTTGTGTTCCAGTAAAAACATCCTTAAAACGAGATACATTTACTTGATAAGCAAACGATAAGGAAGACCCTTTCAAGAGAATATTTCTTGAATTAAGTTTTCTTACACTATTAAATATAATAAAGAACAATTTGTCAAAAAAATAAAGTTAATTCAAAATATATTCTTCTAACACAAATCAACATAATGCACAAAGCAATTTTGCTTCTCAAGTAAGTTCTTGTTTTAAGGATGTTATTTATTTATTCAATATATATATATATTTTTATTTTTTTTTTACTGGAAAAGAAGATGGCTATGTCTTGGCTATAGAAGCGCATTTGTAGTTTTGTTGTTGTATTTTGCACTACAGTTAAAGTGCAACTTTTTTGTGTATAGTCTTGTAACTATTCCTACATTGACACATAAAACCAACAAGCAGAAGTTGTCCGTGTTCTTTTTAACAAATGCAGAGGCAAGCAATACAGAGCCTGACATCTACTCAGATCCCTACCTCAGCCATGCACATGTTATCTCTGATCCCACTCGGATGCCCATTGCAACCAGGGTAGAAACAGCACTGAGAATTTCCAATTTCCGCTGTAAACATTTTCTGTTGCTGACTTGTGAGGGTTTTCAGTCATGCACTTTCTTGGTTGCCGATGTGAGGAAATCAGACTCCTCTGACCTGTCTGCAGAATGTCAATGTCGTGTTCGCTCATGCATTTATGATAAAGAACTGCTGTCCAGAACTACTTTACATCACAACTTCCCATCATCTGAGAGCTTCAGCATAAGGAGAATTAAAATGTTTTACTCTTCCAGACTCAGAAAGTTAATGTGCCATTCTTCTACATATGTATTATTATTTAAACATTAACATATAAATCTAAATTCATTATTTATGGTTAAACTTAAACACAAACTTTTGGTTTTGAGAGCCAGTGGCTTGTTTATATCCCAGAGCAGAGCCTGAGAATTACAACTCAAATTTATCCACTTGTTTGGTCATAAAGCTGGTGGTCTAGTTGAGGAATACCTGACCTGATATGGTCAAATTGTTCCCAGAGTTCACAGCTTGAGCATGGCCAATTTTCTGCATGACGGCGAAGTGTGACAGACCTGCGGCCGCTACCTCTCCAGCACAGAGAAACTGCTGTATAATTGCTTCCCTTCTCATCAGGACTGTTCCTACCTCTTCAAACATCATGGCCTCTGTTGGCTCCACTGAGAAAAGGGCACCAAAATAAAGGAAGATGACATTTGTCTTATAAGTTTAGTCATAGTCATATGAATTGAATGAATGCTGGAGCATTAATTGGATGTAGTTGTTTTGTTTTTTGTTTTTTTCCTAACATGGTTGACATCTTTTATGTGTTTGCTTGCATTGTTGTTTCGAATTCATAATATTTTCTAGCATATTTTTCAAAGGAATAGTTCTGTTTTGGACTGTCTTTGCTTGCAAACAGTGCTTGATATGTCCATATTTCTCTCCTGATTCAGACAAGACACCTTTTTTACAGGAAAAAGCAATATATTATGGATAAAGGACTTATATTTTAGCTGGAAGCAAGGGTTTGAAGTTAAAAAAGGTCTTAATGATGAAGTTGTTTCTGACAAACGTGCAGCTTTTCACTTCACAAGACGTTAATTGATGGACTGGAGTCATGTGGATTACTTGTGGATTATTGTGATGCTTTTATCAGCTGTTTGAACTCTCATTCTGACGGCACCCATTCACTGCAGACGATCCATTGGTAAGCAAGAGATTTAATGCTACATTTCTTCAAATCCGTTCACATGAAGAAACAAACTCATCTACATCTTGGATGGCCTGAGTAAATTTTCAGCAAATTTTTGTTTGGGGTGAACTAATCTTTTAAAATAGGTTTATCTGATCTCAAATTTCTTAGAGCTCATAATGTGGTTTATTTGTTACCCTAAATCAATTTTTCTATGGATACATAAAAGGATTTTTTTACTTCTAGACATGACTTGCTCTTTGTCATCTGAGTTACATTCACCTGAGTGGAACACAGGCACTTGGAAAGGGAAAGGGAATTCTTTGGCATTCTAATGATCTGTCCCTTAATAGCAACAGCTAAATGTCCTCATTAAAATGATAAATGCTCACTTTTAGCCAGAGGTTTACAGTTGTGTGGGTGTGATGAGAGGGAGTTAGACAGACTCTAGGGTGCGGTTATGGGGTAAACACAAAATTCCGCCAGTATTCCAGCTGACTTGGGTACTTGGAAATCCGTGTGGAGCTGCGGGTGAAATGAGGGACACATTATTGAAAGCTTGCAAACTGTCTGAAAGCCCTGGGCTAATGAGCTGAACTTTGAAGGATCCTTTTTTAAACAGCAGGGAAGGAGTAGATGTATTGGTAGCCTGGAAGAAAAGTTTACAGTGTATTTAAATTGTTCTCTTTGACAGTCTCTCTGTTAAGGTGTGTGAGAGCTGTACGAGTTTCTTCTGTTGAGAACAAAAGAAGATATTTTGTAGAATGTTGGTAACCAAGTTGATGGTAGCCATTGACTTTCATAATATGGAATTACCAGCATTCTTTAAAATATATTCTTGTTCAAAAGAAGAAAGAAACTCATGCAGGTTTGGAACAAGTGGAGGGTGAGTAAATGACAAGAGAATTTTCATTTATGGGTGAACTATCCCTTTAAATTTCTTTGATTTCAGACCCACTTCACGTCCCTACTACGCAAAACTCAAAATGCATGATTTATTGTGAGTTCAGAAGTATATGCATTAATTTAAAAAGTTTCCATTACAGTAAATTGTCAGGAACGATTAAACAGAAGGAAAAGATGGTCGATTTTGGTGTCCTTCTGGGAGTAAGCGTTAATGGGCAACTAGCACTCGTAACGTCGGACTAAAAGGGTTTCGGATATTGAAATGGGAATCTTCCAGACAGAGGGAGGAGGTGCTTTCAGATTTCAAGGTGAATGGAGGGAAGGACAGAATGAGAGTCGGGGACTGACAGCAAGACAGAGAGAGATGTTTTCACCTGCTATATAAGGAGGTGGAAATTATTCTAAAAATCAGTTCACTCATGCAGAGAAGCACCGACTTCCTCCTCCTGGTGCAGGTACGGCTAGATCAACTGTTTGTCTGAAGAGGGCCTTTGGTGCGTGGGCTGTATGCGTCACATACGGTCCCCGGTGGTCTGACAGCAGCTCCACAGGGACGGCCTGTCGGACTGACGATTATAAGCTAACGATAAACACAGCAGCTCTCAGCTGAGCTGGGGAGCTAAAATGAGCTGACAGGTGCGTGCGTGGTGCGCCCACGCCATTCGCTCTTTGAAAGAGCTCCAGCTAGACCCATAAGACAAAGACAGGTAATGCGGAATGAATCACATCCACAATAAAAGGGAAGTTCAGCATCAGATTAGAGCGGCCCAGGCAATACAAAGAGCGACTTGCTGATAAAAAGAAGCCCTTTGGACTTCATAAGTTCAGCAGTTGATTAAAAGTTTGGGCTGTGAAAGATATTTGAAATATGTTTTGCTCTAAATATTACGAATTTTGCCTTTAAGGTGTGTGGAAAATTGCGTCACACTCACTGAGTGGAGCAGTGACAGAATTTTCTGGAGAAGCTGATGTGTAAATTAATATTGATCAACCTTCCATACCTTGTCAAAATAAAATAATTTTTTTTCTGATGACTGTGTTCTCACACTCCGATGATCATTGCTTAAAATAGATGATGATTAACAACCTATAATAAACTTTCCAAACAATTGGCCATATTGGACACGAATGGAACTAATCAGTGCCATCTAAAGATACCACCTCTGATAATGATGAATTTTAATATACTCAAATAATTCGGCTTTGTTTGCATATTCATTCTTATGTGGCAGATTTTGAAATTTAATGAACAAACTAACTAAGAATTAATTAATTAATTAATTAATTAATTAATAGAAAATAAAAGGGGAAGTAATTAAAAATAAATTCAGGACTAAATTAATTTAAAAATATAGCAAGTAATTATATAGCAAGTTATTCCTTTTTATGTTCCTATTATTGATTGATTGATTTATTGATTGATTGATTGCAGGTTTGGTCGTCCATATCAAGTAGACTTTATTTGGACAAATACAGCATGCATCGAGCGTGACGTGTTAACTGCTTGTCCCTAAGTGAAAATGTGGCGATGTATATCAGACATAAGGCTAACCAAGAGTTAAGTGTAGTGTAATAAGCCATTCAGTAGAAGAGATTTTCAATTTCAATTTATTAATTCTTGCATAGGTACCACATATAAGGCTGATTGATTAAAATAATTGTTATTGTTTTGGTTGTTACATTTTATTTAGAATAGATTTTTGTATACATCCGCTTGAGTAGAGCCTGACTAGCATGATAATATGTTCAAAGCACGTTTTCATGATGTAAAAAATATTATTACATGCCTTTGATAATTCCCACAGATGCCACCTTCACACACATTCCGTTATTTTTTCAGGGGCCATTGACTCATAGCTCCGCAGAGTATTCCCTTGCTAAAGGTGCATATGGAGCTCCAAGTGCACCTGATTGCAAAGTGAGCAAATTTTCACACGGGACTCGTTAATTGTTGCTTTGTGCATAACAAAAGCCTTAATAGTTGCTGTGAGAGCATTCCAACAAGTTGTTTCCTTGTCCCTGTTAATTTCATGCCATGAGGCAAGTTCCAAATTAAGCATCTTGCCTATTTGCTATTTCAATTACTGCTTTTTAAAAGGGAGCAAAGCAAAGGTCACTTAAAATCCAAAAGAGAGAGGCTGAGTAGCCAAAAGCTGTTTGTCTGAGAGACAGCAGCTGGGACAATAAGGTTCATATGTGCAGGCAGCAGCCCTCAAGCTGTAAATAACACTGTGCATGTATAAATACTCACAAAGGCTCTTAACATATGTATATGTGTGAACGTCCAACCCACGCTAATGGAGCCCCACTGAAGAACTTAAAGGTTCTGGCCCTTGCTGCTGTTTCCATATGGTACACACAGGAAAACATAGAGACGGGGAAATGGCTTGTGTGCTACCTCTTAACCCACAAAATGTATCTATCTATCTATATATATATATATATATATATATATGATGAAAGGACTGATCTGCATGGATTAAAGTGAGTTTTAGCAATGCAGACGGATTCCAGTTTCTGAGCTATTGTTTCTGGCCATTTTTGGTTTTCAGGATTGGATTTATAGGGTGGTAGAAAAATCAATTGTCTGATGCATCGCAATTCTCTCTTCAGCGATTCTGAATTGATTTTGAAAACTGACTTGTTTTTATGATGTGAAATTAATGTAAACTCAGTCAATTACGCCAGGACAAAACATGTTCAAATAAACAATTACGGCTTAAGGACAGGACAAAACATGTTCAAATAAATCTTAGCATTAGTACATTAATAATAATCTAACAGCGATAACGCTGAGAAAAATCCCTCACTGCTCTTGCATGGAAAAAAAATTCAGATAGTTAAAGCACTTTTTGTTTATTGATTGTAATGTGTTTCTTTGTTCAGTTTTATTACTTTATATTTGCATGTACGTTTTTAAGCTGTATTTGGTTAGTTAATAATTCTTAAAATTGTGAATTGTTTTGAATTGTTTTTGAATTTGTAATTATTTCAAAATTACTTATCATTATAAAAAGTTAAAATAAAGTTATAAAAATTAACTTCTAAAAGTACTTTAATAAAAAAGCACAAATAAATATGATATTCAAAGCCAGTAAACTCATTAATTAATAAAAAATTGAAGAAAAACAAATACCGTTACGTAATTCCCAGAATCAGACCAGATTTTAGGTGCCTATCTACTGTAGCTAACAAGGAATGTTCTTAGAACATTCTGGCAAGGTTCTCTCAAAGTTATAAACAAACGTTCTTCCAGTAACCTTAATAGAACATTTGTTCAAACTTATTTGATCTGAAATTAAAGTTTGTCTAACATATTTTAAATGTTACTACTAGTTACAGGGGGAAAAAGTAGCGTTCCAATTCCATACAATAGAATGTTCCCTTAACGTTAACACAACATTCTTAGAACATACAATATTTTTTGTTAGATAGGTAAAGATTCCCTTCCATACTGTAACTTGATTAAAAGTCTTAAAGCACCTTGGGAGACATGCCACTCACTTTAATAAGGACAGAAATTGTACATACAAGTCAAAATGAGGCAAACTAATAAAGGTCAAGGGTGTGCGAGAGAAAAGTGGTCACTGGATAACTGTTAAGGTTGGAAAGGTCGTCCATGGCCATTTGGCTGTTTTTGCTGTAAATTGCTTTCTCTACTGAGAATTAGACATGCAGAGTCCCCACATAACCGTCCACTGAGGACACAGTGTTGGAGTACTGCCATTTTTGCAATACTGATCATTTGTATTACAAAGTGATAATGTTTATGTCCCACAATAAGGTGGTGATTTAAAGCCATTAAAGAGAGCTGATTACAGTTTTTCTGAACTAAAGTGAAGACACAGCACAAGCAATCAATTCTTGTCATTATAGCTTTAATGCTATTTGTTACCACAAACTGTTAGATCAATACAAATGAAGAGACTTCCTGGCATATTACAGTATATACAACACATAATGTGAAATTTCTTCCCAGCAAGGATTCACTTCAAGGTGGGCTGAAATGAAAGCTTTGTGTTTTTTGAAAATATAGAGGAGCATTCATAATATTATATGGGAGTAATGCTGATTTTTGTTTGTTTTTTTCCTTTCCAGGTCAACCGCAGTCAGCCTCCGTGTTTTATGGACTGAGCATTTTCCTGAAGCTTCATGTCAGGCAATGGCAAGAAAATGGATGAATAAGGACATCATGCGTAAGAATGACAATGAAATATAACATAATAGTGGTGCAACATATAACAAAGACAATGGCACTAGCAGCTGGGAACAGTGGCAGGTCTCCCCAGACGCTACAGTAAATAATGAGCAATAAATATAACAGGTAATAAAAATAAACAGTTATGAATATAATGCTAAAATGAAATATTTCAGGGCACACTGAGTACAGTTCAAAATGATAAATGCACAAGCTGCTGGTTAAGGCAGGACATAGTGCCTAAAGCTTTGGCACTTATCTAACTACAGTATTTTTTATTTATTTATTTTAAGAATAAACATTTTATTTATTTATTTATTGCATAAACTTAACTAAATTTTACATTTCAACTTCACCTAAATAGCTTAAACTTCAGTTTAAAGCTCACTTAAATTGATCTGCCTATGGAAGTAGTTATACATTTCTTGTTTTAAGGATGTTTAGATATTGATACTATACAAATATACAGATTAAAAATAGTATTTATACTATATTTTTGTGTATACACTGCATAATATATATACAATCTTGTCCTTAAAAGGGGGTTTACACTAGACCCCTACACCTCTCAGATTCATTGTACTATACACCAAGTGATGCAGTATATTGAGATATTGACTTTTAACACTGTATATCAAAAAGTACCCCGTTTATCCTAAACTGCCCAGAGGACAAATATAGTACGGTTGAAAGTAAGAGACAGTGCCAAAGAAATAGATCATTTTATTGAACCCATCCATCTCTCTATAAGGTCAAGGAGTGTGGACTAATTTACGTTAGCAATAAAAGCAGGGACTTTCACGTTCCTTCTCTGACTCCACCAGTTTCCAAGATCTGGCAGAGGAGGCAAATTGCCCTTGTAATTCAATGACATTACCTGAGCTGCTTGAACAAGTGAGTGACCAGCAGACAAATGAGATCCATAATGAGAAGCCTCATCTTCTTCGATCTCACAGATATTTATTTACAGCCCACTTATTTCAAAGTCATCATCTCAAACTCTTTACTATTTTTAGACCTGCCATTTAAGGCTTTTAAAATTTAACACTTTGTATTCTGAACAGTTTTTAGCTCGCTAAGCAGAGTGTGTAGTTCCAACATTGACCAGTAGGGGCTGATCCTAACCAGCCAAACCCAAGCCCCTTGGATACCTGTGGGCCTATGGAAGGGTAATCGACTGACTAATATTAGCTTTGTGGTAAGTGGCTGATAATTTAAAGGAGTAGTTCACAAAAAAAAAGAAAATTTGCTGAAAATTGATTAACTCTCACATTACATCACTTGCTCACCAATGGATCCTCTGCAGTGAATGGGTGCCGTCAGAATGAGTCCAAACAGCTGATAAAAACCTCATAATAATCCACAAGCAATCGACACAACTCCAATGAAGCGAAAAGCTGCATGTTTGTAATAAACAAATCCATCAAGACGTTTTTTAACTTCAAACTGTCCTCTATCCATAATATTGCTTTCTCTATTGAAAAAGTAATCTCATCTGAATCAGGTGAGAAATATGCACATATGCACACCTAACCCAAATCCTAATCCTAAGAACCATTTACAAGCAAAAACAGTTCTAAATGAATATGTTGGTGGATTTTGATGTTAGAGGACAACAGGGAATGGACTAATGTGTTATTATTATAGATGATGGACTCAAAAAATGGCCAGAAGCAACAGTTTAAAGTTTAATGCTTTAATGATGGATTTATTTCTTACAAACATGCAGCTTTTCATTTCACAAGACATTAACTGAGGGACTGGAGTCGTGTGGATCACTTGTGGATTATTGTCATGTTTTTAGCAGCTGTTTGAACTGAACTCTCATTCTGATGGCACCTTTTCACTGCAGAAAGTGATGTAATGCTATTTCTCCAAATCTGTTCCAATCTTCGATCTTGGATGGCATGAGGGTGAGTAGATTTTTAGAAGACTTTCATTTTTGGGTGAACTATTCCTTTAAGGTTAAGTTAAAGTTGAATGATGGCTGTGGTAATTCCCGTTATCCTCTTGATCAAGAACTACATTAAAGATGCAGTTCACTTGTGGATTATTGTCATGTTTTTAGCAGCTGTTTGAACTGAACTCTCATTCTGATGGCACCTTTTCACTGCAGAAAGTGATGTAATGCTATTTCTCCAAATCTGTTCCAATCTTCGATCTTGGATGGCATGAGGGTGAGTAGATTTTTAGAAGACTTTCATTTTTGGGTGAACTATTCCTTTAAGGTTAAGTTAAAGTTGAATGATGGCTGTGGTAATTCCCGTTATCCTCTTGAGCAAGAACTACATTAAAGATGCAGTTGCTTATTAGGTATGAACACACACACACACACACACACACACACACAAATCTGACTCTCTGGGGTCTTGAATAGTATCTGTGACTGTTGAAAGGCCAAATCCATTCACACTCTTCACCGATACCTCCAGGATGCTCTGAGTCACTCTTTCCTAAGCCTATTACATAACGTACTTAGCAGCTTTTTCTCAAAACAGAGATTAATACAGTCAGCCGTTGCGAAGATAAAGCTCCCTAGTCGACTGCGTATATAAACAAATTCACATCATCACCAATGCATTGCACATGCCCCTTATTAGTTCCCTGTCAAACTGACTATAGTGCTATCGTATGTTTTATTCCTCAGGACATTTTTCAGCTTCGGCATGTGCAATAAGGTGCACAGTCTGCACTATAAATTGAAAATCAAACAGATAGCCAAAGCCATTAGCAGTGCTGATGCAGTCAGGGGGATAGGGAGAGTTAATTAGATGTTTCTTCCGGTGCCTACCAAGCTGGAATTCAACTCATTGTTACTCTGTCTATGTCCAAATCGGAGGCACGGCAGAATAATCGTGTTTACCTTGCCACCTATACTCGGTAACTGCATTAATTACGCCCATCAATCACTCACTGTCACTTCGTCCCTCCCTCCCTGACCTGTGTGTGTTCCTAAGCTCTGAGAAAATGACTAGACACCTCATTATCCGATACAGGTGGACTAGGAACGTCTGATTAATGCCTTCCCAGGTGAAAAATAAATATATTTAAATTGTGCTTTTTCAGATTTAAACAAGTAAACGCAAGTTTTTTTTTTTTTCATATATGATGTTGAAATCCTTGTGGGAATTTCAGAAATATATATTATAAAATAAAGGCGTCAAGCTTGAACAAATTTATAAACACCTAGATTATTACAATTAATGTATCATGTGATGAACAACAGCCTAATCAATCAAAGTAGCATAACCTTGTAAGTAAAACTGAACAACATATTAAACAAATTCAATATATTTTTATTGCACTTCAAATAAGCATGTTGGGAATACAAATGTATTATAAACATACTACTTGAATTTCAAGTATATTTTTAATACATTTAATACTACGTCATTTTCACCTGGGTTTCCATGGAAATCGCGTGGTCAAAGCTCAGCTGGGTTGAGATTCTGACAAGGTATATCCAGCTGTCATGTCTTGACATGCATCACCATCGACACCTGTGCCAGTGCCAGCCAGAAACCCATTCGGCTTTGGATGTGTGAATGCTGAATCAGATTTGTGGCAGGATTTCACTGTTCTGCTCTATGGGATCAGTTCTGAAATGCTGTAAAAGATTTTGATTTAAAGGCGTTCCATCATGTTCTCCCGTAATGTGAACCGTACTAATGTGGTCAGAGCTGTACATGTTTATAGAGAGGTAAAACCTGATTGAAGGATGCATCTAAAACCCTTGAGGGACATTCAATTTAGAATATTAACCTCGTTTCTTGATTTACTAGTAGGTTATGTGTTTCTATTTTAACCAAAAAAGTAATAGTTTCTCTGGCTGAATTGAGAGGTTATTTGCAACACAAACTCACAATCAATGCAAATTTGGGATCAGAATGTTACAATTCAGGTTAAGAATTATTTGGGGAGAACTTTTGCATTTTTTATGAAGTTGCATAAGCAATGCTATTTATTAGGAAAATGTTATTTATGTGTTTATTCTGTCTAGGATTCATGACAGTTTGCTTTCAATCATTGTAGACAGGGTTATTGTAGTTATAACTACTGAAATAAAATTATATATATATATATATATATATATATAGATAGACGTATTTTGTTTTAGCTAGTGGCAAGGCAACATTTATTTATTTACTGGATGTACTAAAATAACTCAAACATGGAATGAAAATTGATATAAACTATTTAATATAAATAGACTTTACAAATAATAGAAATAAAATGACAAAATCCAACAAAAATACTAAAAATGTAACTAAAATTAAACTGGCAAAT
>NW_015542376.1:386828-398218 GCF_001515605.1 Sinocyclocheilus anshuiensis | reverse complement strand
TAAAATTATATATATATATATATATATATATATAGATAGACGTATTTTGTTTTAGCTAGTGGCAAGGCAACATTTATTTATTTACTGGATGTACTAAAATAACTCAAACATGGAATGAAAATTGATATAAACTATTTAATATAAATAGACTTTACAAATAATAGAAATAAAATGACAAAATCCAACAAAAATACTAAAAATGTAACTAAAATTAAAATGGAAAATGTGAAAATAAAAACTAATTAAATATTAATGAAAACTACAGTAGTATCTCAATTACACGAAACAACACAGCTATAAAATAACCAGATGGGCATTTGCCAGTCCTGTGCGCACCCGCCTCTCTCATGTGTTGTTGGTTACTATGCAACTTACGCGAGCCACATAAGCTGCGTCATTTCCTGTGTAGGGACGCGTTGGAGCAAGCCGTTCAGTCGATAACCTCCGACAGCTAGACAACGAAGACAGTCGATCTCCGTGCCGTTTTACTTTGTTTCTTTGCGCACTTATGCAACGAATCACTTTCCGACCTGTTTGATTTTTGTCTGTGGAATACACCCGGCGCACTTTCCAAAGGACTAAAGCGCGTTTCAACTTTCTGATATTTGAGCGTGCCAAAGGAAAAGAACTTTGCGTTTTAGTTTGGGTGCCATAACCTCCAAATACGGGACTAGTGGATTAGAACTAAACGCTGAATCGGTGCTCTACTTTAAAAACTAATCAACAGGAACGCAATGTGATTATGGTGGTTGTAAAGCTTTGGATTTCTGGGCAAAGATCCTAAACTCCCTCGTAAGGGATTCACTGTTGATGACAGAGGTATTGGAGAAGACGCACTGGCCACTTGACTCTTTTTCGCGAGCACAAGACGCACCGAGCGCGCAAGCTTTCTGTCAGTGTTATTTGGAAGGTGCACTTTCCTGTCTAAAATCGGACTTTTTATTTACGTTTTTTTACGTTCTCTCTTAAGTTCTGGCTATCACAGTTGTCGGTTAGTCCAGCTAAATTCTGCATTTCATATTTCTATAAATTTAAAATTCTATGATGATGGGATGGGATTTTAATGACTGTATTATTAAATTCATAATCGTTTGTTATTAAAACATGCAGTGTTAATATTCCAACCTATCTTAAGCTATTCCATCTGTTTGTCACTGTAAACTATCGATGTAATACTTATAATATACCTGGTACCATCGAATGTTGATTTAAGTAAAAGTCATACATACATACAGTTTCATAACAGTGACAGATCACAGTATTATACATCCTGGTACACATGACGTTAAATTAATGCAGCAGACATTAACTACACAACGTAAAACTGTTCTGTAGCATTTGAAATTGAGATGATTACATTTTATTTTATTTATTATTATTATTTTTACAGTGTGCCTGAAGTGTTTATTTCAATTCCAAACTTATTTATTTTTTTGTTTAAGGATACTAGCCTAATTAGATGTATGTGTTTGGTTTTGTAGGTCCTCTGTGACCCGTTTGGTGTAATATTAATTATGACAGTGAACATCAAGGCATCACAGTGCCATGCGCCGCTCCGCAGACTCCTGTAGACTCGGTTCCGGTGCTACTGCAATGCCCGCCGGACCCCTCCGCTTCCGCGTGGTTCTGTGATCCAGGCAAAGGGCGCGAGGATGAGCACAGACCTGGAGCGCCTGTCGCTTAACTCTTCCTCGGGAAACTCTGTGGCGTCTAGCGCGCATTCCCTTTCCGCCAATGTGAAGAAGCTTCACAACGCGCTCAACCTGCTGCTCAGCTACCTCGAGAGAGAGCAGTTCATCCACTGCCTCAACGTGTACCACTCCAAGCGCAATGTGTACGATCTGGTCCAGACGCTTAAAGTCATACTGAACGTACCGAGCAAGCGTCAGCTCCTGCCCATGCTGCGGCTGGTTATCCCGCGCTCAGATCAGCTTCTGTTCGATCAGTACACATCAGAGGGGCTGTACTTGAAATCCGACGTTCTTGCGCGCAATGGTGACCCAGACGGCTCCCACGAGGCTGCTAATTCGAGTCCAACACACGGGGCTCACTTATCGGCTCCTTCTGCGTCTCAAACCGCTCTGCGCGGGTCTCCTGATAACATCAGCATCAGCAGCGATGGGACAGCGACTCTTATTCCTTTACTGGGAAGAAATTTCTTACCGGAGCCGCCAGGCGAGATCCGACAGGTAACCCTCAAGCGTCACAAGAGCAACGAGGGTTTGGGATTTAGTATCCGCGGAGGATCCGAGCATGGAGTTGGGATCTATGTGTCACAGGTGGAACCGGGATCACTGGCTGAAAAGGAGGGTTTGAGAATAGGAGATCAGATAATGAAAGTTAATGACAAAGTGTTCGACCGGGTCACGCACGCAGAGGCAGTTAAGGTAAGTTTTTTTTATGAATATTTTTTGTGTGAGACCATTTAATTTATTTACTTATTCCGTAACTGATGCAGCATGTTGTTGATATTATGGGAAACAGTTTCTGTCTTTCCTTTTTTGAAAAAAAAAAATGTACTTATGCACCCAAAGATTTCATAACCATATTTAGATCACCTGATTCTGGCCAGTCATTTGACCACAGGGAACAGACTGCACTCCTCCTTCTTGATTGATTATTAATGCAAGACAAGCAGCTGAAAGTGTCCCTTGAAGGACTAGAATGATAAATACTCTCTTTCATTGAGATGTGTTAGCCAGGAAGGCCTGTGTAAATGTTGATGTTATTGATCAGTGTATATTAAATATAACCCAGCGCTGGGTTAAAAAGGGACATACCCAGCTATTGGGTTGTGGAACCGGGATCACTGGCTGAAAAGGAGGGATTGAGAATAGGAGATCACATAATGAAAGTTAATGACAAAGTGTTCGACCGGGTCACGCACGCACAGGCAGTTAAGGTAAGTTTTTTTTATGAATATTTTTTGTGTGAGACCATTTAATTTATTTACTTATTCCGTAACTGATGCAGCATGTTGTTGATATTATGGGAAACAGTTTTTCTGTCTTTCCTTCTTTGAAAAAAAAAATGTACTTATGCACCCAAAGATTTCATAACCATATTTAGATCACCTGATTCTGGCCAGTCATTTGACCACAGGGAACAGACTGCACTCCTCCTTCTTGATTGATTATTAATGCAAGACAAGCAGCTGAAAGTGTCCCTTGAAGGACTAGAATGATAAATACTCTCTTTAATTGAGATGTGTTAGCCAGGAAGGCCTGTGTAAATGTTGATGTTATTGATCAGTGTATATTAAATATAACCCAGCGCTGGGTTATATTTAACCCAACATTTTTTAGAGTGTAATAACACTTGATGTCACATGAAGCTTTCTACGAGCATGGAGTTGGGATCTATGTGTCACAGGTGGAACCGGGATCACTGGCTGAAAAGGAGGGTTTGAGAATAGGAGATCAGATAATGAAAGTTAATGACAAAGTGTTCGACCGGGTCACGCACGCAGAGGCAGTTAAGGTAAGTTTTTTTTATGAATATTTTTTGTGTGAGACCATTTAATTTATTTACTTATTCCGTAACTGATGCAGCATGTTGTTGATATTATGGGAAACAGTTTTTCTGTCTTTCCTTCTTTGAAAAAAAAAATGTACTTATGCACCCAAAGATTTCATAACCATATTTAGATCACCTGATTCTGGCCAGTCATTTGACCACAGGGAACAGACTGCACTCCTCCTTCTTGATTGATTATTAATGCAAGACAAGCAGCTGAAAGTGTCCCTTGAAGGACTAGAATGATAAATACTCTCTTTAATTGAGATGTGTTAGCCAGGAAGGCCTGTGTAAATGTTGATGTTATTGATCAGTGTATATTAAATATAACCTAGCGCTGGGTTAAAAAGGGACATACCCAGCTATTGGGTTGTTTTGACCCAGCGGTTGGGTTCAAAACAACCCAATAGCTGGGTTTGTCCATTTTTAACCCAGCGCTGGGTTATATTTAACCCAGCATTTTTTAGAGTGTAATAACACTTGATGTCACATGAAGCTTTCTCGATATACTGAGTATTTCAGTGTTTCATTGTGCTGTTTTCATTCAAAAGAAGAGCTGATTTTGCCTAATACTTCACATACTTATGACTACTATGACTAGTACTGTAATCATAATTTATAGGAAGTAGTTGCAGCATTTTGGGCCTACCATATGTTACTGAGATTGTATGCGCTGTCCATGGTGCTGAAACCAGCTATTTGGTATAGATTGCATTCTGTTGTGAGTTTTTTCCCCAACAATCTTACTGTTTGTCAGTTGTAGTAAGATCACCGATCTTCACATGCAGCAGACACTGGTGAACCGCTTAGGAGAAACTCTAGGTGCCACTTCTAAAAGGGCAGTTCTCTGAAGAACCCATTATTTTCTACTAGAAATCTAAACATTGCCAATAATAATAAGGAAAAACTTTTGATGCACTTGAAATGCATATTGAAGTTCCTTAAGTGCACTTTGAGGCATCTTCAAAAACTGCTTAGACTTTCTCTAAAGGCTTCCACCAGTGTGGCAACACTTGGAAACCTCAAATGAGGCCTTAATTTTTTAATTTTACAGTGATCATATTTTTAACGACATTACAAAACATGAAAGCGTCTGAAAGTGAAGATAAGGCACATCCCAAGCATATTTCAAAGTACTGGCATATAGCTAGAAGCCCCATTCCACTGATACTGCTTGTTTGACTCTCTCATATGCCCGTATTTGGGAATCGCTGTAGAGTTGTTTGCCGAGAGAAAATTAACATGAACAGTTTGTCGCCTTTCTGTATCATTGTTTCCCTCCTTCACCAAGGGAAAACTGGCACAATTGAGCAGCAGGGTATAAATTCCTGCCACGCTGCCTTTCTTAAACAGAAGCTGGCAGAGGAGGGGGAGGCTGCTTCCTCCCAGTTAATCGTATTGATCTGCATGAGTAAATGGACGAGCCTCTCCCTCAGGCTGAACATGACCTTGACATGACTTGTCTTGATGCTCTTGTTCTCATGTAATGCAGACATAGCCTGGGTAAAGAAAGACACAAGAAATATCTGAGCAGCCAGAATGGAGAGAGATAGAGGGGGGTTTTGCTAGGTGCAGACAATTTCAGCACAGTGTACGTTTGATCGGTGCCTTCATATGCTCCATGAATGCTAGCAGGCAGAGTTATCTCTCATTTTTCTAGCAGAAGGAAGAACATCTATTTTAACTACAGTGAGGATTTCCTCTGGTTTCTGTTGACCTTTGTGATGTGTAAATGAACCCTGAACGTTATCCGTTTAGCTTTTTTTGCTTTTTCTTTCTTGGATTATTTTGGTGTTTCTTTAAGTTTTCCAGACATAAACACCAAAATAATACAACTTTTTTAGAAGTTGTGACAACTTTACACGTTCACATGCAGCTAAAATTCTAGTTGGTGGAACTCATGGTAGAAGTAACACAGTACCCGTGTCGGAATTTGCATACTCTCTACATTAAGTGCTTCTCTTGAATAAGTAATTGCTCTGTGACCAATAAAAAGGTTCTTTATAGTATGATTGTAGTCCAGACATACGGCATTCATCATGTAGTCATGGTCATATGACCTACCAGCTTCAGTTGGAATGCCATTCATAAATCCTCTCCCGTGGCCTCATGGGATAGTGAAGTATCCACTAAATGTGCACTTAAGAATCTTGCCAGAAGTAGTTGGTTACTCTGGTTAATCTTTGCCTACCGTTTACTTATGAAGTTCATACTACTCTATATGAACACTGCTCCTTTATATACTTTTTTTGCCCACATTGCCCTTTAAAAATAAAGGTTCTTTATTGGCATCAGTGGTTCCATGATGAACCTTTAACCTCCATGGAGCCTTTCCTTTACACAAAAATGTCTTTATAGTGGAAATCTTTCGATTTTTAAAATGTTTTTCACATTAAGAAAAAAAGTAAGAACTGATATGAACAGTTCACTGAATGGTTCTTTGGGGAGCACAAAATTGTTCTACTATTGTGAATCCCCCATATGGAACCTTTATTTTTAAGAATATATTTATACTGTACTAGTAGGGAGGTATGCATGTTAAGATGCAGCCACTGTTCTAACCTGTTGTCTGTCCATACATGAAAGCAAAAGAGCTGTGAGATTCGGCATAATCACAGCCAATCAGAACTAATTGGAGCAAAATTTTGGACCAATGAGATTTCAGAATGGGTGGAGATATCCATTCCAGTGCAGAAATCAAAACAAAGGAAACAACAGCTGTTTTGTTGCTTTTTGTGTCTGGTTAGAATAAAAAAATCAGGTTGCTGTAACCTGTTTTGTCTGGTAAGGAGGTTTGCCAGTTGAGGTTTGTGTACATGATGTTTTGGTATGAGGGCAGAGGAAGAAGTACTCTTGCAGGTGTTTGATATCATTATTTCTCTGCCTGTATCTTCTAAACTCTTCTTGTTGGTATGTCTAGTTGTCTGTCTGACCAGCTGTCTCCATCTCTCTCTGAGTCTCCAAACTGATGAGGATGGATTGTACATGCTGTAGGTGACCTGTCCGTATCATCGTTATAGGCCATAATGAATACGTGTGATGCCCTTTGGCATCTCATGATTGGTTGGTCTATCCGCATGGCCTTCAGTGTTTGTTCACAGGGCTGCTGTGATAGCCCATATGATCAATGATCTTTCCTCATCTCCTGCTTCAAGGGTGACCCCATATAAGAGCACCTCTTAAGTCGAGTTGATTGAATTTTAATGCTGGGACTGCCAGGGTGCCTGTGGCTCAAACTTAGAGGAGGTTGCCTCTTGCCTTTGTCCTGACACTGAGAGATGATTAAGACAGAAGTGTTTACAGTCAAATGTGGCTTTGCAATCTCAGTTAGAGCCAGGCTAGAAGATTCATCACTAGACCAATGCCTCTAACCGTACGTGTCCACTTGTGCTGAGCTGAGCGAGCATTTTATGTGAGCTGAACAGCAAGTTCGTTTAGGCCTTTGAGATATTGACTGCAGAACAGTACATTTAGTGATAGAATCAAAAAGTTGAGAAATACTGAATGTTATGCAAATGAAAGCCGGCGAAAAACGGTGAATGGTCGTCACTGTGAGAAGAAGGCAGTGACATCTATCATAAGGTTTATTTATTTATTTATTTTTTAATCTGCCATTAGTGCTAGAGATAGTGCTTAAATCACATTATTGCATTTGACATCTTTAAATGAGATGTCAAATGCTGTTTGCGTGCTTTCATCGTGTCTAGGTTAAAAAAAGTGAATTAAATTGACACCACGTGTATACTTAAGTCACACTTAAAGAGATAGTCCACTCAAAAATGAAAATTCTGTCAGAATTTACTCACCCTCATGTTGTTCCAAACCTGAATGAGTTTCTTCTGTGGAACACAAAAGATGTTTGAAGAATGTTGTTTACCAAACAGTTTAGTGACGTCCATTATTTCTGTCCCTACAATGGAAGTTCTTGGGTGGACTATCCATTTACAAATGTCTGAATTTCATTGTGTTAGATACAAAATATCAAACCAAGTGGCATCTGTAATCAAATTATGCTAGAGCTTTTCTCAGAACTAACTTCACTTTTCTGAGACACTTTTAGAATTATTTTTAACCAACTGGTCTTGATGTCATTTTTCTTGGGTTTATGAAGTCAGTTCCCGTAGCAGAATAACCAGTAGTGTAGTTCATAATATTAATATAGAGTATAAACAAGATGTTTTGTCTTCATTTTGAACAATATGTGTTCTGCATTATATATTTAAACCTAACAAACTTAATTTTGTGAAATCTCTTAACTGTTAAAGGTGCTTGTGCTATTTTTCTTTATATACTTGTTTTGATATTTTGTTATATAATGCAAATACATTTATCACATTCATGGCCAAAGTGTCCAAATATGGAACCGTCATGTTAATGCGTGTGAATGATCTAAAATGTTTAACACATTAATATGTTTTAATAACGATTAACACATACACACAAAGTAACATTTATGTAAAGTCATGCTACCTAATGTGAACTTGTATTTTAGTGTTTCTGTTTTTATACTGTGGAAAGCTTTAAATGGAAAATGTTGAACATAATCATTACATATTATTTTGCTTTCTTTCCTTAAAGTGGCGTGTGATGGGGCACACCTGAACCGAATGGAGCCTCATCGCTGCCGCTGTTTAAATGCCGAGCACGCCTGTCCTCGAGAGACCGGTCTCTTCCCCGTGCATGCACGACATCAATGTGTCGTCAGGAGCCGCAGGGTTTAATTTGGATTTGTCTGTGCATGTTTTTTTTACACTCATAGACTTTGTTACCATTGCCATGCATTATAAGACTGATGGACTCCAACGGTTGGACTTAAAAATGATCAAATGTGTTCTACTGAAGAAACAAAGTCACCTACATCTTGGATGCCCTGGGGGTAAGCAGATAAACATCAAATTTTCATTTTTGGGTGAACTATCCCTTTAAGAAGGAACTAAACACTTTCTGACAAGAAAAGTATATAGAGACTCATATTTCAGCACAGCAGTACTTTACAGGCACACTGCTTGCATTTTGTCGTGTATTGAACGGGTTTTCTACACACATAGGATATATTCTCTTATTCACTGGCTTTTCTTCATTAAGTAACATTTAAAGTGTTTCTTCATATCATTTCTTTTCTCAGCCTCCCTGCTAATTCTCTCAGATTAGGTGGCACACATTTTTTAGTCCGTGCGTGCTCACATGATCTCTTGTACATGGGTTTAGAGCAGGTGACTGACCGTCTCTTGTATTCTTCATCATGATTTAGCCTCACCATAAAATGGAGAATGTACACTGCCTTTCTCTGACAGATCTCATCAATTTGAGGCAGGGCAGGATTGATGCTCACTCATTACACCCTGTTGGGGACCTGTTTATATATGGCTGACTGACTGCAGATCATTGGCCCACATTTCTGTGGTTTTAAGACCACCCTCTCACAGCATGTGATATCTTTGATATACTGATCCCAGATCAGTCGCTTTTGTGTTTGTGAAATTATTCCGATAAATCACATGCCTATAGCATGGTTTTAAGGGTCATATGGCTGTAGGTATAATCCTGGTTAGGGTCACATTTAGCAAATGCTTTGTGACTTACAGTGTATTCAAGGTTGTAGTTTATCAGTATGTGTATTTGGATTTGACTTGATATGAAAGATAAAAGCTGCTGAATATCTGATAAATATATTTGCATTCAGTATGTCTGGCATATTGCACATGAAAGCACAGTGCAGTAAAATTATAGTTATTCACTTACCAAAATGCTTTCTAGACATTTTTTTATGGCTCTTAATCCATTTTTGCTTTTTAAATTACTATACATATAAAGCAATTTTAGATGAATGAACCTCTCACTCACTTCTCTTGTTTTCTAGCTCCTTCTTTCTCATTCACTCGCTCACACACACAATTATTCTGTGAAGGGAAAAAGAGACGCCCAGACTTGACATGGCAGTCTTTCTTTCATGCTGCAGAGAACCCGGACCTATGTATTTATTTATTTATTTTCAGACTAATGCAGAGAGAAAACATACAGCATAAAATCCTCCACAAATCACTCCAGGAAATGAGTTTGAGCTTTAGTCTAGTTACACAATCCTTGTATAATGTAGATTGAAATAATCGGTTGTTCTTGACGACAGGATTTTAAAGACCATCTGGATACAAGACGAGGAGCATATTGAAAATTCGATGGTTCCAGTGAAAACAAAACAGATTTATTTCCCTTACAAAGTTGTTGGACCTGTATCACAGTAATATTTATGTATATTTATGCTTTTATCCAAAGCAGGCTGCACTGCTTTCAAATTTTTTAAAAATAAATTATAAAAAAATAAATTAAATTATAAAGAAATTCATTCATTCATTCATTCAATGTCCTAGTATAAATCACATTTGTTGTAGTATTCCTCATTTGTAAGTTGCCTTAAGTGTCATCTGAATAAATATAAATGTATTTGCTTACTGTCTAGATGACTCTTACCCTGTTTACTATAACAGAGATAACATTTAATATACCAACTTGGCTACGCGGTGTTTACAACCAACCTCTGCTCACAAGTGACTTGTTCCTCTGTGTTTTGAGGTTGCAATATAATTAGCAATTTGAGCAGTAGAAGCTTGTAGCTAATTAATAGGACTCTCCGCCCTGTTTTTGCCTTTCATCTCCTCTGTCCTCGTTTGAGCCTTAAAGGAAGACCTAAGCATGTAATTAAATACCTTTGAGCCTGACCCCTCCCCCGCATCCCATTGTCCTGTCTGGACCCAGACCATCTGTTGCACAAGCTCTTGTATCTGCAGCATGAATCACCACCTCTTATGAGAAAATAGATGAAGACATGAAATTCGGTGTGTCTACATTTCTAATGAGGCAGTGCAGTATTGACGATATTTGTGATGTTTTCCCATTGGATGATCTCTTGGCTTTGACCTCTCATTGGCTGGCACCTCTGTCATGGACTCCTGTTGGTAAATAATTCAAGAAGCTCCACCTTGTCTCAACATGTACACTTCTAATGTCAGACAGACAGAGATAGGAAAAGAGAAGAGTGTGGGATATGGATACTGTTGCAGGAAACTGGATTTAAAGTGCCCCTATTATGGGTAATGAAAGGTTCATATTTTGGTTTTGGGAGTCCCCAACAACAGGTTGACATGCATGCAAGGTCAAAAAACACTTTCATTGTCTTATAATATGCATTTGTTTTTACCTTATTTGCTCAACGACTCCCGAACGATTCGTTTAACGATTCATTTTTCCAAACCCCTCCTTTGTGTGACGCTAATCTGCAGGATGTTTTCATTCACTTAGAGCTGTTACACACTGCATGAAAGGTAATTTTCAAAAATCCATAATAAGGGCAATTTAACTGGATTTTTATTTATTATTGTTAAAAAATAATAATATTAGGAACAAAAATATAACACAATATAATATAATATAAATAATATTGTAATAATCTAACTTTTCTAGTATAAAATAAAAAATAAATGTATTAAAAATAAATAAATATATATTTATAAAAAAATTATATATATTTTAATCTTTGAAAGCAATGTAAGTTCTTTTGGATAAAAGCATAAATATGAATAAATATTACTGCAATACAGCTCCAATAACCGCGGGACTATTTTGTTTTCACTGGGACTATCCTAGCTAAAAAAATAGCTAGGATACGTACGTACGTATGTATGCATGTATGTATGCTGTGTATTAGTGTTGTCACGGTAACAAAATTTCAGTATTCGGTACCGATACCAGTGAAAATCCACGGTTCTCGGTACCAATTTCGGTACCAAAGCAAAACACAAAAACATGCTAATTGAACGTCTCGGTTACGTATGGTAACCCTCGTTCCCTGAAGGAGGGAACGGAGACGTCACGTCGGA
>NW_015542376.1:376977-386411 GCF_001515605.1 Sinocyclocheilus anshuiensis | reverse complement strand
TATATATATATATATATATATATATATATATATATATATGTGTGTATATATGTGTGTATATATATATATATATGTGTGTGTGTGTGTGTGTGTGTGTATATATATATAGTTTTTATTGATTCAAATGACATTTGTTAGGATGTACAAACAGCGCCGCGGGCAAACCTACATCATGTGCGAGATGAACAAGGCCTGAATTTTCCTTGCCAAGTGTACTTTAATATGTGTGCATGATCACTGGCAAGAGCATATGAGATTACTAAGCACAACATGAATCGTCAGCATGTGGGATTGCTTTGTTTGTTCCATCAGGTTTTTAGTGTCATGTGAATCTCTAATGACTGGTCTTTAGTATTTGTTGAATATAGCAGCAAAGTAACATTATGAGCTTTGCTGCTGAGACCGTCTGCTGGGTAAAAACCCATTAAATGACTAAATGGCCATCACTCTCTGAGTGAAGTTCACACTGAGCCTTGGTCGACGTGCATGTGACTCCTCTACGGACGTGAACTGCTCTTACCCAGAGTACCTACACTTGCCAATTTTCACTGCCGCATGTGAGGGATGGCGGTAATTGACCTACAAAGGTTACTTTCATGTAGTCTTTTATCTTTGTGCCATCCAGCCTCTGTCACTGTCATCTGCCCTAGTTGTCTGTATGTATTCAGTTTAGAGATTAATCATCAGCTTGCAGCCTATCGATCTGCAGTTTATTGGCAGAGGACATCGTCTCTGATTTGCTCGACGAGTTTATAGATGACATTGTTCACCAGATGCATCTGCTAATTGACTCTCTCTTTCTATAGTTTCGAAACAAAATGCAGAAGTGCCTGTTTGGCAGTATTTTGGATTTTGAAAAGCCTGTTGACTTTTGCCGTTTATCTAAGGAGATTTTGGAAGTTTTTTTAAACATTCGTTTCTTATTTAATTGGTTCCAGTGTTTGCTGATTTTTACTGTATTTAAACTTTGTGTAATTTATTTATTTTATTTGACATCAAGGTGTATGACGTGCCTCCAAGCTTTCTTATTCGTTTTGCTAATAAACATTTTACATTTATTATTTATTCGGTTATATATTATACATGTTTACTCATTTCCAGTTTTGTATACCCATTTAAACTTTATGTAAGTTATTTGTAATTTTATATTAGGCATAGCCTGCCCTATAGCATGGTGTATTTTTATTCGTTTTGTTAATAAAAGTTATATATTTTATATATAGGCTAAAGTGAGTTTGACTTTGTATTTTGTTGTTGCATTCAAGCAATTGACGCCGAATTGCCGCTAATTCGAAAGTGAAAGTAAAATGCGCACGGCGCTTTTAAGCTGTTTAAAAGCGAAGGAAAGCGAGGCAAAGAGGGAAAATTCAAACGAACTAAAAACAAACAATTGCTTTACGCCGAATTGCAGCTATTTGAAAGTGAAAGTAAAATGTGCATGCCGCTTTTACAAGCTATTTAAAAGAGAAGAAAAGCAAGGAAAAGAGGGAACGCCCCTGCCCCCACGGTGATACCGGTATTATCGGTGTTGTCACACGTCGATTAACCGGTGGGAAAAGTTCCTCACTGTCACAACCTTACACACAGCATTAAAATACAACACAGCATCCTGTGACCATGTGTTGTGCTTTTTGTATTGATGTATTTGTAGTGTCTTGTTTACTTGTCAAGTTCTGTACATTCTGTCTGCCCATTTTTGTGGCCTCGAAAAAAATTAACATATGGATGAACTAATACAATTTTAAATATTAAAAGAATTTATATTAATATAATACAATTTTAATTATACATTTTTAATAATGTTTTTTTAATGCACATTTTATTTTATTTTTTAATTAAATTATTATTTTTATGTGCATTAAACAAAAATACAATATTAAAAGCTAAAGTTATGAAGCTAAAAAGTTCAGATAAGTGTAAAATAAAAATGTAATTACAACTACCTACTTTATCTGCCAATATTGGATATTTAATTGTACAATTAAATGCTAATTTTCCCTATTTTCACATTTAAATTACCTTTAATGCCTTAAAATTGTTTCAAATATTAATAATTTAATAACAATGTTAAATTTAATCTTTAGTAGATAAAAGTGAGTATTTATTTTTACTACATTGTGATGCCCAAATTCAGTTGTAGCGTTAAAACATTTTATTATTTGTATTTTTTTTATTCAGTACCTCAGTTACTACTATAGCTAAAATCCCAAACTTTTTGATTCATGTGTAGAATTTAAATGTAAATATATATATATATATATATATACAGTGGGTACGGAAAGTATTCAGACCCCCTTAAATTTTTCACTCTTTGTTATATTGCAGCCATTTGCTAAAATCATTTAAGTTAATTTTTTTTCCTCATTAATGTACACACAGCACCCCATATTGACAGAAAAACACAGAATTGTTGACATTTTTGCAGATTTATTAAAAAAGAAAAACTGAAATATCACATGGTCCTAAGTATTCAGACCCTTTGCCTGTTCTTGAATGGCCCAGCCAGAGCCCTGACTTAAACCCAATTGAGCATCTCTGGAGAGACCTAAAAATGGCTGTCCACCAACGTTTACCATCCAACCTGACAGAACTGGAGAGGATCTGCAAGGAGGAATGGCAGAGGATCCCCAAATCCAGGTGTGAAAAGCTTGTTGCATCTTTCCCAAAAAGACTCATGGCTGTATTAGATCAAAAGGGTGCTTCTACTAAATACTGAGCAAAGGGTCTGAATACTTAGGACCATGTGATATTTCAGTTTTTCTTTTTTAATAAATCTGCAAAAATGTCAACGATTCTGTGTTTTTCTGTCAATATGGGGTGCTGTGTGTACATTAATGAGGAAAAAAAATTAACTTAAATGATTTTAGCAAATGGCTGCAATATAACAAAGAGTGAAAAATTGAAGGGGGTCTGAATACTTTCCGTACCCACTGTATATATATATATGTGTGTGTATATGTATATGTATATACACACACACACACTTGATTAAACTGTGTTTTACTTGCACACATGCCTTGAATGCAAAATCCAATTTTCTGCATTATGCGCCATGCTAATCTTTAAATGTAATTTTAAAAATATGTATTACACAATAGTAAAATCTAATATATATATATTGCATCATCTCCCCACCCAACATTTGAAATTACTGTTAAATATTGATGCATTTGATTATAACTGTGATGGGTTACATTTTCAGTTAGATTTAAGGAATATATCCTTTTAATCTGTTGACGTACTGGGACTCTGTTATAGAATAGTGCTTTAAACTACTTTAAGCTGTCCTCCCAGAAGGATCAGGTCTGTTATCTTACTGAAGGGAAATTGGCAGATTTGAAAGCACACACATATAGTCAGATGAGAGGAATGACACATTGTTTGGTCACTGAGGATTTAGATTTAGAGAGAAAATTAAGATGTTTCAGGCAGATTATTAAAATCACCCTTTAGTGAGGATGTGCCTTCAAAAGGACTCAATTTAATTCCCCAAACATGGACTGTTTTCCCCTCCGATATGAGGAAAGGAATAAGAGGAAAGGAGTCAGAGGCATATGGAGATATTAATTCTGCACAGATGTGTGCAGGTTCATGAAGGGGTCCTATATGTTTTATAATAACTCCCCTGGATTATGATGGAACGGCAGAAGCCTTCGTACCGGAGGACTTGAATCCGCACCGGGTCCAGATAATTGATTCCAATCTGACTTTTATGTTTCAGCGAATGTCTGGAAAAATGAGTTCTGTTCGTGGATATGTCTAGCCTTCAGATCAGTGTCAGAGGTAGATATCTTTCATCCCATCCTGGAGGAGTTCAGACCTTGTCGTTGTCACAATATACTGCATCCCAAACCACGGACACAGGCTGATGAGTTTTTTTTCTGTGGATTGCTGCCAAGAACACTCATCTCCACAGGCTGGCTGGACCTTAAAGGCCTTGCATCAGGGAAAATAGCAGCATCTTGGGAATTTTCTGCCTAGAAGAGGATAGGGGTGGTGGGCTGTTGAGATTTATGATTGAAGGGCGCTATAATGAGAGGGCATGGATTTGTTAGGTGATATAATTGTTCTGCCACTCGGGATCAGTAGACAACATGCTCATATGTTCTTCATGAGCGGTGTGGGTTACTGACAGATACAGACTGTTCACGCCTGATAATACAGTGATCTGACAGGTTTCACATCTGGTGGTTAAAGAGGTTTTGTAGTTTCCCCACACTGAGTTTTTTTTTTTATATATAATTTCTATTCTATCATATATGTCACTAATTTTTCCCAAGAGTGCTGTGACTGAGTGGATAAAGCTTAGAACGTGTAATCAAACGGTGGTTGGTTTGATTCCCACAAGTAAGCCATAAGCTTTCACCATTTTACCCATGAGCAAGACACTTAACTTCAACTTGCTTGAAGGGAAATTATTCCAGCAGCTACCTTTTTAGAGAGTTACCCGTGTGTGTGTGTGTGTGTGTGTGTGTGTGTAAAACTCACTGCAACAATGCTAGGATGTCCTAGGGTGAGGAGAAATGTATGCATATATAAAATTCCAATTCTTTTTTTTTTTGTGGGGCAGCATTGTGATCTTTAAATATAGTCTTTTATGATATCAATGATTCTGGTTCTAAATATGCATTAAATGTGCATAAATATGACATTTTAGTGGGTGTCTCCTGTAAATCATGGTAAAAATGTATGATAGTCATTATTTTTTGCTTGGAAAAAAACAGGACACATTCTAATGTACAGGAAAAAAACAATAAAATTCAAAGCTTTATTAAACTTATATTGTTTTGACGCTTGAAAACCCCATTTCAAATTTGAATAAGGAAAAAATACAGTGCCTTGCGAAAGTATTCATTTTTTCCACGAATTGTTATGTTGCTGCCTTATGTTAAACTGCTTTAAATTACTTTTTCCCACATCAATCTACACTCCATACACCATATTGACAAAGCAAAAACAGAATTGTCACAACTTCGTAAATTTATTAAAAATAAAAAACTGAAATAAGTACATTGCATAAGTATGCAACTAACTAAATATTTAGCTGAAGCACCTTTACAGTCTCAAGTCTTTTTTGTTTGATGCAACAAGCTTTTCTCATCATCATTTGGCTATTATCTGCCATTCTATTCCTCGCCTCTTCACCTCTCAAGCTCTGTCAGGTTGGATGGGGCAGGTGAACATTTTCAGGTTTTTCCAGAAATATTTGATTGAGTTCAAGCTCAGGCTGTGGCTGGGCCACTCAAGGACATTCACAGAGTTGTCTATAAGCCACTCTTGCTGTGTGCTTAGGGTCATTGTCCTGTTGGAAGGTGAACCTTCTGCCCAGTCTGAGGTTTTGAATGCTCTGGTTTTTGCTCTCATATGCATTATCAGCTGTTAGACCTTTTGTTAAGATGTGTGTGCCTTTCCAAATCATACCCATTCAGTTGAATTTGCCACAGGTTAACTTCACTTGACGTGTAGTAAAATTTACAAGCAATATGAATGCTCTTGAGCTAAATTTCAACTGTCCCAGATAAGGGTATGAGTACTTGTGCAATGGAATTTTTATTTTTAATAAATTTACAGAGATGTTAAAAAACATTTTTTTTGCTTTACCATTATGGTGTATGGAGTGTAGATTGATGTGGAGAAAAAGTAATTTAAAGCAGTTAACATAAGGCAGCAACATAACAAAATGTGAAAAAAATTAAGGGGATGAATATGAATGAATACTTTCACAAGGCACTGTAAATAGGTTTCTTTTTCATATTACATATAACAAATAAAATATATATATATTTTAGATTTCAAAAATGTTCTATTATATATTTATGTAATTATATTTTCTACAAAATTAAAATATGCAGAAAGTTGGAAAAAGTATGATCTGCTTACACCTCAGTGATATAGGGGTTATATTTAGGAGTGGGTCTTCATTCTTACTTCCTATGTTTTCGTTATATGCAAATAGCCACCTTTTAAAATATTTACATTTAGTTAGACTATCAGAAGTCATTTTTGTAAATTCAACCAAACTTCATATGTGAACCATCTAGGTAACATTGTGTAAAGTCATCAGATTATTATTATTATTATTATTATTATTATTGTGTTTTTTTTACCCATTTTATCATTTAAATTTAACTATTAGTTTGTTTGTTTTTAAATATCTAACTCTTTGCAATAGTAAATTTGATGCATGTTGTAGCAAGCACCACAGACAAGTTTTATGCTTTGCATAATAGTGCTGTAAATAACTACTTTAAAAGCCGTGAATGTTAACTAATATCACTGTCCTCTTGAAATGCATCTCTAGAGCACTTTTTGTCCCGCTTCGCGGTTCTCTTTTCACTCCCTGTTCGACATTGGGCAGGAGGCCCAGTGGTGTTAATGTATATCTCGCCCTTGGTTCTGACCCACATTAACCCACCCGCATATAGGTTCAGACACGGTGGTGTGCGGAGTAAGCAGAATCTCCTTTCTCATTCTGAAAGAATCAAAGCATCACTCCACAAGAGACGGAAGCTTTGCACAGCAGTTAGCCACCTGGTTCTAATATCTCTCTATTATATGTACTTTTGCGATGAATTGCGCTTTGAGGAATGCTGCCAAGACACCAGAGTGTATTTAATATTTATCCCTCTCAATTTTCCTGCATATTATTCCTCCCTCCCCAGCTGTTTACAGATCCAAGGCACATGCGTGCAGTATTAAAGTCATACAGAAGGAATTTAATTTAGCCATGCTTCCTTGCAGCTTTTTCTGACAGCAGATATTAACTCATGCCAATCATACCGGCTCATGCTCTCATGCTTTTGCCATTTGGCTCTACATTAGAGGCCTGTTACACAAGCAAAGCTTTTAGGCAGTATTCTGGTCAATTTCTAGCTTGTAATCTATTAAAATATATATTTTTTATTTAAATATGAAATTATATATATGTAAATATAATTTGAATTGATTATTTAAGTATTATAATATAATGTTTTTGAGCAAAAACCTCAAAGTCAGGTTTGAACTTCCAAAAAAAAGATCATCAGTGATCATTATTGTCGATTGTCATTTTATGACTTTTTTTTGTCATAATCTCGTATGACTTTTTTCTCTGTGGAACACAAAAGGACTTATTATCATAAAGCGGATTATTTCCATATAATTAAAATACATGATGATGAAGTTCATTTTACTTGGTTTATTAAAAATATTAGATTATAAATATTAAAATATCATAATAGAACAATAGATTATATAAAGAACTAAAGTTTTTTTTTTAATGCCGATGCAGATACAAGCATCCTTGCTTAGCCTGTGTCTCTGTTCTCTAACATGACATCTTTCACTGTTGTGTTTTTCCTCTGATTTGAACCTTCATGTCAAGGGCTGTGCTGTTATGATGTAAGCACTCTTTGAATATACAGAGAGCCCTTACATGTCTGGTGAAGGCTACTGCTGGTGAAGGCTATGCTGTGTGTCAGTGTTTTTATGTGACAGGGCATTTCCTAGGAGAGGCGGGAACAGCTGTGAAGCAGGACTCAGGTGGACGGCTCTTAATACAACTCCACCAGAGTAAATGATGCTTTAGATAACAGAAGGGGGAAAGACTTAAACATAAACAGCATAGCAGTAAGTTGAGCTAATGAGATGCACTTTGAGAGGCAGTGACACACGTTGTTTGTTTATTCCTTTTTTAGTTCTCTCTTCCTTTCAGTGGCAGTCTGAAAAACTGTAATAGTAATTTTGGCAACCAAAAATACCAGTGACATTTAAATAGCATTTCTCTGATGCCACGTTTTAACTGTCATTGTCTCTTTCATGAATAAGTTACAACAGTTAAACATGTCAGCGGTGTGGACACTAGGGCTGGGTTGACGGTGTAACTTTCTTGGTTTTAATCTTCATTTTGATGAACCAAGATATTTTAGTCTATGCTGTTTTCAGCTAATGCTTGAACATAACTTCAATATACATTTTTTATTACAACCACCATCAACCGTTTATATTTCAACAACGAATTGTAGTAGAAATCTAATTATATCAAGTAGATATAAAATTGCCTGATGATCAGCTAAAGTGATATTAAATATTCAAACAATATAAGGGCTACAATCTGGCTTTTTTGTGTCAACCAATATTAGATATTTAATTGTTTCTGATTGCATTATTTATATAGGTTAATTGTAAGGGCAGTATCTCCTGAAGAAAAAGAACAACTTTTTAAATCCAAATGTGACTTGATTGCAAGTTGTAAATAAATTCTTCAAAGAGACTAAACATCAATATTTGCAATTAATTTGCTGGAAATCCAAAAAAGGATTACACATCGAGATACTAGCAATCTTCTAGTATTATTTCATGTGCTTAGTGCATTTGAAAACCTCACGTTTCAGGTCATGCCGGACCTTCCTCAGTGTTACAATGAGTGCATGTCTGATACATCAGAGAGATCATCTTTAAATGAGTAGATAATTATCACTGAAAAACCCAAACAAACAAAAATGTGTTTTTGAAACCTATTTTATTGTTTTGACCCATTTTGATTCACATATGAGCTTCCCCAGAAGAATCGTTTAAGGATGGCCACTGCTCTCTTTCTCTCAGTCTTTCTTGCTTTCTTGGCCCCTTTATCCTACCTCTCAACCTCAAGTCCAACAAGAACATTATAAGAGGGTGTGCTGGATGAGACAGTAGGAGAATGGAGGGAGAGATGGAAATGAGGAGGTTCACAAGCTCCTCTCACAAAGAACATTGGAGGATGAATCAGGAAAGAAGGGGGAGTATGATGGACTGCTGATTAGAAAGAGGAATTAATGAGAGGGAATGGCAGGAGATTTGCAAATGTGTTTTTCTTTTCTTTTCTTTTTTTCTAGCATCCAAAACCGCTAGATGGAGTGTAGCAAAACTGAACATAACAGCATACAGGATTTTTAAACGCCTTTTTTAAATGCTGATATCTCTTATAATGGAAAGTACTGTAGATTAGCCTACAATTATAGCGTACTAATAATTGTGTACAAGTTGCAAGCTTTTTTAGTAAAATTTTAACCAATTTATGTTTTACAAAGTTCAGAGACATTTAAAATGCAGAAGGGTGTGATGCATTGTGTACTTGTGGACCACTTCATGCTGTTCTCTCTCTGTATTCAACATTCTGCTGGGCAGAAAGACCGTTGATGTTAAAGTAAATCTCACCCTTGGTTCTGATCTGCATTAACCCACCCGGATGGGGCTGAAGTAGGAGACGTGCTGAGTAAGCATGACCTTCTCTCTCCCTCTTAGTCAAAACTTGAGAATAAACCAGTGGCAACCACAAAAGAGGGAATGTTTGCACAACAGTTAACCACCTTTATACATACATTGCAGGGGTGTCAAACACATGGCTTGTAGTAGTTCAGTCAGTAGTAGTTCCCGTTTATACACACACACACACACACACACACACACATACACAT
>NW_015542376.1:364065-376565 GCF_001515605.1 Sinocyclocheilus anshuiensis | reverse complement strand
ACACACACACACACACACACACACACACACACACACACACACACACACACACACACACACACACACACAGTGTGTGAGTGTGTGTGTAATACACTAACGTTCAAATGTTTAGGGTCAGTAGGATTTTCTTTGAAAGAAGCTAATACTTCTTTTCAGCAAGAACACTTTGATTTTTATCAAAGGTGACAGTAATTACATTTATAATGTTACAAAAGATTCCTGTTTTAAGTTACAACTTTCTATTCATCAAAGAGTCCTGAAAATTATTATCAAATCAAATCAAATCAAAGTTTATTTATAGAGCCCTTTTTTAAAACAACAATTGTTCACCAAAGTGCTGTACAAGCATAATCAAAATAAAACAATTTTACACACAGCAAAAATAACAGATATTAACACTAGCTCTCATACGGAGTTGAATGCCAGAGTATAAAAATAAGTTTTAAGACTGGATTTAAAAACAGCAAGTGTTTGGGCCTACTTAACATATGTGGCAAAACACATTTTGGAAGTTATTCCAAAGCTTTGGGGCTGTGACCGCAAAAGCCCGGTCACCCCTGCTTTTTAGTCTTGTTCGAGGTACAACCAAGAATAAACGGTCAGCTGACCTAAGTGCTCTTGATGGATCATGCGGTTGTATTAAATCAGAAACGTAACTTGGTGCCATTCCATTTAATGACTTATAAACTAAAACTAAAACCTTAAAATCAATTCTAAAACGAACAGGAAGCCAATGAAGAGAAGCCAGTATGGGTGTAATTTGTTCGCGCTTGCGCGTCCCTGTTAACAGACGAGCAGCAGCATTTTGTACCATCTGTAAACGTTTAAGGGAGGCCTGATTGATACCTACATAGAGGCCATTACAATAGTCAAGACGGGTCGAGCTAAAAGCATGTATGACTAGGGCTGTAGCTATCGATTATTTTAGTAATCGAGTATTCTGCAGATTATTCCATCGATTAATCGAGTAATCGGATAAGAAGTCATTTTTCTTTATTAAAGAGCAATACTAAAAATGCAAGAGATAATAAGATAGATCTCTTAAAATAAACAACTAATTTGTTTTCTTTTTATAAAAATTAACATTTTTATTGCTGAAATTGCATACATTAATAACCGTGAAAACTAAACCCATTTAATGTATTTAATTGCCAAATTGCATTCAAAATGTAAATACAAATATATCAATAAAAAAATAAAATAAATAAATAAAAATACAAAAATCTAATTCACATTACTTTAAAAAAGGTAAACGGTACAAACTAAAACTAAGGCATAAATCAAAATAATAGTAATAAAAATAATAATAATACCTAAACATTGCATTTATGTCGTGCAACTTAACTTTCAAGTTTCAGCCTAACTAAAGCTCAAGCATGATATAAGCATTTACTGTTTTCTTGGAAGGCTTTGTGGCTTTTGTGAGAGGCATCAGTGGACAGGAGGGTAACTTGGAACAAGAACAAAAGACAATACACAATTTCTAAACACATTTTTCTGCAACATGAAATTAGAGTTATTTGGAGAATAAACCCTCTTAAATGTCCCTATATGTACTGGTGTGTGTGTGTGTGTGTAAAACTTGTTTTTGATATCCTTCATATTCTGTGGGTCAGTTCACAGCAGTGATAGAAATTAATCTGTTCCAGTAAGTTTAAATTGATTTTTAAATTTTATGGGCATTTTTACCTTTTATAAAGCCTTTTTTTCTAAAAGTGTGCATCATCTTTTGAGTCAAATTCTTACATTTAATCAGTCAATTAGAATAAAAGACATTTGGGCTGTTACCAAACAAATGATATCAGTATCAAAATTAATCTTTGCAATGCAGAGGAAACACAGAAGCTGCATGGGATGAATTTCCCACACAGAGGGACATGAATGCACTTATCCTGCAGTTACAAATGCATAAATAATGTTTTGTTATTTTTAACATAAACATTGAATACTGATATTTAAAATTATTTTAAAAACGAAAAGATACTTTAAATGTGAAATTAAAACCGCCAGCAGGTGGCAGCAAGTCACTGTTAAGAAGTGAGTCATTGCGATTGAACCGAATAATTTAAACGGGTGATTCATTCAGTAACGAAACACTGTCATGTTGCACAGAGACGCACAACAGCGCTGTGGCTGTTTGGAATTTTTTTGTTGGCAAAATAAAGCAAAAACAGGCAATATAGTGTCTAAAACATAAGTCTCATAATATTACCTTCTTGTTTATTGAACTGTTGAATAAAATCACATTTGTAATCATGCTGATTTTAGAGGTGAAACCTGGCACTCTTCGTGTGATATTGACTAACTTTCTTTCTGTGGTATTTTTATGCACAATGGCGTTTAGTCTTTCACAAAACATAGCTAACATAGGGACATTATAACTAGCCACCATATTGATTTTCGGTCTTAAACATGTCCAGAGCCAAGTCTGGTCCATGTTTTTATACGGTCTATGGTCTGGTCCAGCGTTTATTGGGTTGTGCGTCAGTAATAATGGTCCGTGGTGAAACACTGTGTTCCGTGTGTAGTTACAGTAAATGGACTAAACAAAGCCTGATCATGATTTTTTGTATTCGAGTTACTCGAAGTATTCGAGGAATCGTTTCAGCCCTATGTATGACCCTTTCAAAATCATTAAAAGACAAAAAACGTGACTCTTAATAATTGCCTCAACTGAAAAAAACTAGATTTAATTACTGATTTAATTTGTTTATCCAATTTAAAATCACTGTCCATTATAACATCCAGGTTTTTAACATTTGGCTTTACATATGATTTTATAACACTCAAATCTACATCAGGGGGGTCACAGGTGTTGCCAGGTCTAAATATCATGACTTCTGTTTTTTCTTCATTGAACTTGAAAAAATTTGAAGCCATCCAGGCCCTAACCTCCTCAAGACAGTCCAACAATGGTGCTATAGAGTATGCATCTTTTCATTTCAAAGGGAGATAAAGTTGTGTATCGTCCACATAACAATGAAATGAGATGCCAGATTTCCTAATAATGAATCCTAACAGAAGTAGATATAATGAAAAAAAGATAGGTCCAAGAATGGAACCCTGAGGGACACCACACGAGAGAGATGCAGAGGATGACACAAAATCCCCAAGGCGGACTGAGAAACTTCTGTCAGACAAATAAGATCTAAACCACTCCAGCGCAGTTCCCCTAGTTGCTAATGTCATGTTGCTCAAAATGTATTGTAGTTCTCTGTGCAATAGTCTTACCCCTCAAAACAAGTTGCTATTGTCATGTTGCTTGAAACATCCCCTCAAGTCTTACCCCTCAAAACATTTAGGCCTAGTCATTAGTTCATCTTACAAATCAAAATGGATGATCTAGTTGTCAAACTGTCAAGCATATTTTCTACACATTTCTATTAGATTTTTGTAAATTTGCCATGAATTGTGCAGGTGAATCTTGATTTTCACTAATGAAGAGAATGTAGATCAACCAATGATAAACCAGTTCTCTGAAATAGCTCAAAAGTGCATCTCATGAACCTTCAATTGGAAAGCATAGACAGAAGGCAACACAAGAGTTACAAATTCTGACAATGGATATTTCCTCCCCGTTGGCCTGGTAAATCAACAGTAGCTCTGCGGCCGATGACATTTCAACCACGCCTTCTGCTTTTGGTCAGTTTGAAGCCAGCCTCATCCACATACATGAAGTTGTGAGATGGTTCACTTGATTCCAATTCCTCGTTGCAAAGATATTCGTTGTGATGTAGATGAGAATCAGTGGGCCAACAGACTGGCACGTCAGGAGGTGTAGACAGACTGCACTGCAATTCCTCATACAGTGCTGCATGCAAAAGCAAAGCTCTGGTGTTTCCTGTGTTTGCCTTTCTAATTTTGTATTTTCGCCTTTGTGCCCATATTTCTTTTCTATATCACAATGAAGTTGTAATGTTTTTTTTTTTGTCAGACCACTAGTAAAGTGTAACTGTGAATCCTATCCAGTCTCTTTCAATCAACATCCCACATACAGTAATGTGTAAATTTGTACTTTTGGAATATATGGATATATGGCATACATAAGAAGTGCAGCCTTCTGCATTTCAGTACAGTAACTGTCATCCAAACTGTTGCCATAGTTTACATCAGGTAATACTAACAGAGTGCACTGTTATATTGACAACATGACTAAGCATTTTGACTATCTTGTTTATGAACAATGACACGAGGACTTTTCATTCTGATGGCACTGATATGTTCATTGACATAAATACTTGCTTTTGAGAGATGAACTAAAGATTTTGAGTAAGTTACAGGCTTTTGCAGGTAATCCATTGTGTGGTGCTGTTTGTACGAATTGTTTTGAGAAATGCACATACTACTTTGCAAATATTAAGGATGATTCAAGAAATGCACCAAAGCGACTGAGAAAAACTGTAAAAGGGTAGTAATATTTCACAGTATATATAAAATCAAAAGTTTAGCAACAGTAACATTTATTTAATGTTTCATTCAAAAGTTCTTTTTTTTTTAATTTTTACATTTGATGAGTTGTATCATAACTTGTATCTTAAAGTGGCAGGAACTTCTTTTAACTACTGTATGCATGGCGTTCAGCACTCATGCATAAGAACACAGTTAATTTTCCAATGAAGTTTTCATCGCTCAAGGCAATGATAGCAATAGAATAGTAGATGTAGGTTTGGGTATCGTTTGAATTTCTATCGATTCCGATTCTGCTTATCGATTCCGATTCTTATCGATTCCTAGTTTCGATTCCAATAAGATAAAAAATCCAATATAAAAAAATTAAGTCAAACATTTAGATAGCAGCTGAATAACACAAGCAAAAATCAGCAGCCTACAGAACACTGCAAGAGGAATTTTGCCTGGAATTTTGAATTCTGCATGTGCTTTCCACTGGTTTTAAAATAGCACAGATGAATTGCATGATATGTACGCCCCCATTACAATTTCCAAACCTTTTTTATATGTATGTGTGTGGTTATAGATTTAACTGTCAAAAGCTATTTCTGTAGTCTATAGGTTTCTTTCACAGGCAGAGAAGGTGAGACACTAAAACATGATATTTTCTCTGTAAAGAACATTCTGTGCTGCTCATTGAAATTGAAATCCCTGCACTGCAGAGCCCAGGCCTGCTGATCCCCGAATACCACTCTTATTGTCACATGGGCAGGCAGAGTGGTGCATGCTGGGAAGAAAGGTGCAGCGGAGGGGTTAAGAGGCACTTGAGCCACACGGCTGCCTGCGTGAAGAGAAATACTCACAGCAGGTGCACCCTCCAAACCAGGGGAGAACACGGAGGAAAGGAGAGGGTAGACGGAGCTTTTAAAATGACATACCACACGATTTGTCATTCCTCCTTCTTTTCTGGCTGGCTTTGATGAAACGCTGGAAGATTTTTAGTTAATTAAACAGGATTAGGTATAACCTAGGGATAAGGCTGTTCAATTATCGCCCTCTCTGTTATTTTTCCCTACAATCTCGCTCTTTTGTTCCCACTCGTTCTCTTTGTAGGAAAAGATGTGTTGGCTTTTAAGTAGAACTAATGATTCTGCTGCATTTCATCTTAAAGCCCAGAAGTGCTGCTCTGGACAGCAGGAAGCACACGACATGCACAGGAAGAACAATGTCCCATGCGGTAATCATCTTAACCCTGCACACACACTCCCTAACAATGCTCATTAACTTCAATTAAGTTACCCACGTACAGGGGAGCAACTAATTAAAAGCTGTGATACTGCTTACTTAACTTCATTTTTCAGAAGCGCAACAGCAGCGAAACAGTGTAGCTTTTCCAGCACTTTTTCCAACAACTAGCAGTAATTATGTGAAGCAAGAAATACACATTCTACAGAAGCATTACTTTTTCTACAGAACACCAAAGAAGATATGAAGAGTTTGGTTCCAAACCCTATAAATCCATTTCGATTAATTTGAGTAAAAATGAGTTTTCTTTACCAAGAAAGTGGCAAGATGAAAACCACTATTTTCTGTTTCAAACTTTCACATAGCATCTTTAGGTTATAATAACATAAAAAATTCAAATACAGATTTTGATTTTCAAAGAGTTATTATAAAATTGTATTATTGTTTTCCCAAAATGCAATAAATCCATTGAATCAATATAAAAGTTATTTTTCATATTGAAACTGTTGAAAATACACAACATAGTAAGTTGATCCACATATGACAGCCTCTGAACTTGGTCAATACTAATCTTATATGCAGGTACTGGACTAAAAATATATTCAATCAGTCATCGCTCCAAAAAGAATTCAACGGGTCATCTTGTTAATGCTATAAATTAATTACAACAATACAAGAAAATTTCATCATGAACATACATGAACAATAATATGACATTAAACCACAGAAATTCCAAAATGACATTTCCCTTACATTCAACTTCCAAAAGTGCATTCATCTTTGCCATGTTACATTCATTTAGTTGACTAGTGCTATACGCTGGATTAACAAAAACATTAATGGTATAAATAAAAACACTTACACTGACTGACAAGCTATGCAATATCGCGTTCATAATTGAATACGACTCATCTGCGATTAAGAACGCGATATTGCAGTGATCTACGGCTCTGTGTATTAAATGCCGCTCCATCTGAAAGTACGTGAAGGAGATTTACTACTAATCACAGAACCGGCTTTACTGACGAGATGCTCATGACAATCACATGCGATTTATCGTGCAGCCCTAATTTTTTTGTTTGTTTGTTGATCACAAAGTACAAAATAGATGAGGAAAACTAGGATGCTGGGTGTATTCAAAGCGCTGCCATTACTGTCTAGAGTGCGTGGAATGGTGCGCTGTGATTGGTTGTTACTGTTTACAGTGCGTAGAATGGTGCGCTGTGATTGGTTCAGCGGATATATTGCATTCTGCAGAAAAGGGAGACTGGCGTTTGTCGCAGTTTGGAAAAAAAGGGAGAAAACATGAGAGAATAACTCTGTGGATATCACATTTTGCGTAAAATTAAAAATGTACTTTTCAATACCGACCAGATACAATACTGATTTTGGCGGAAACTAACATTTTTTTTTTAAACGTTTATCGCGTTTTGGAACCAAACTCTTCATATTTTGAAGAATGTTTCAACTGTTTTAGTCACAATATCTTCTGTGTTCCACAGAAGAAAGTAAGTTAAACCGGTTTGGGATGTCCACCCACCCAAGAATGAAAGTTCTGCCATCATTTACTCACCTTCAAGTTGTTCCAAACCTGTTTGGTTAATGTGGGTAACCAAACAGTTGCTGGTATGAGAAAAAATACTAAGGAAGACAATAGGGGTCATTCTTCAAAATATCTTCTGTTTTCAGCAGAAGCAAGAAGGTTTGGAACATCTTGAGGGTGAGTAAACGGTGACAGAATTCTCATTTTTGTATGAACTATCCCTTTAAGAGAACTACAGGATAACAAGGTCAAATCAAAATGCAGAAAGTGAAATTGATTTTGCAGGCTGAATTTAAAGATAAATTATTAACACTTGAGGGGCCTTATGAAAATAAGAGCCCTGGATTAGACTGAGTGAAATATTCCTGATAAATCCGAGATCAATATTCATAATGATTATATGATCCCTGGGTTGGTATCTCTGTTTGGTCGTTGTAGTGTGTTAGACTTTGAGCCTAGGAAAGGCTTCAGAATTGAGCACATGAAAGATACAATGGAGTGAGAGCAAAGAGAAAAAAGCAGAAAACAGTGCAGACATTGCATGGGGTCAAGAAGCTCTTGTTGGGTAGCTGTGCGACAGGCCGTGCCACTCCTCCCCATCAAGTTGCTGTTCTCTCTAAAAATAGCTTCTCTTCTCTTCCTCTAAGCACTTTGTATAGAGGGAATAGCACACATGGCCCTCCTTCACATCACTTCACACAGTGCCTCTGTTTATCTATCCATCCGTCCGTCCATCCGTCTATCCATCCATCCATCCGTCTGTGTATCTATCCATCCGTCCATCTGTCTGTCTGCTTACCTCTCTGTCTATCCATCTGTCAGTATGTCCAGCCGTCTGTCTGTCTGCCTATTTGTCTATCGTTTTATCTCTCAATCTTTCTCTCTGTCTATATTTATCTGTCTTTTTTGTCTGTCTGTCTTTGTCTATATCAACTGATCGGTGTATCCTTCTGTCTGTCATTCTATCTCTATATGCATCCATTCATCTGTGTCTATCCATCTGTATCTATCAGTCTATCAATCTGTCTATCATTCTTTAAATTATTTTATCTTTCCCTCTGTCTTTCGTTCTGTCGTTCTGTCATTCTATTTCTATCTCTCTCTGTCTCATGTCTGTCGTTCTGTCTGTCTATCCATCTGTCTATTTGTCTGTCTGTCTCTTTCTGCCATTCAATCCAACGTTGTAGCATTCTACTGTATCTGTTGCTCTATCTATCGATCTGTCTGTCATTCTATCAATTGTTTTATTTATCGTTCTGTCAATTGTTAGGCTATATCTATTGTTCAGTCAATAGTTTATCTATTGTTCTATCTCTCTCGCTCTCTTGATCTGTAATCAATCTATTCTGTCTATCATTTTATTATCTATTTGTCTGTCTGCTGTTTTATCTATCTCACTTCTACATCCAACCGTTCCTCCTTCTGTCAATCCATCCATCCTCCCACGTTCCTGTCTGTCAATCCAGGAGTGCTTATTTTATGCCACTGCTCCTTTGTAATTATGCACTCTCAGCCTCTCTATAGGATGGAGTGGGCGAGAACAGTGCAGGGTGGAAGTGACTTCTAATATCATGCATTAGCAAAAGCATCCTCCTTTAATGGAATACAGCAGACGTCACGCTAGCATACTGTATATGAAACCTGTTTTCATACACTGTAATTCAGCTGTAAACCAGGCTTTGACACACAAAGGCACATCTAGCTACTTCTAAAATTCCATTTTGAGATTGTAGGAATGAATATTTCGATGGTAAAAGTTACTGTAACATAGTTGATCGAAATGCCTTCAAATTCAAAAGATTGATTTGCTTTGGATCTGCTAAAAAGGAAACCGATATTTCTAGTTTATTTCTAGCTTTTTCCCCCTACGTTTAATTGGCTATACATTTCTTTATTTAAGAGTAATTATGAGTGACTGGAATACAAATCAATAGTTTTAATTGAAAATTCATTGGAGGAAAAATTGTTGTATTAACATATTTTTCCAAGCAGATTGCAGGACCAAAACTCACTGTTGTATAAGTTGTAATATACTCTATAGTAAAATCTGACTCCTAATTTTGTATCACTAATACTTGATAGAGTGTGATCGAGATAGAAATGGCTGTTAAGTCTCTCTCTTCAGGGGCTTATTGTACAAGCCTTATTTATTGGTCTCTCATAGTCCAGTCATTACTTAATGAGTTCCTCATAGGCTTTATGCTTAATGAACAAGCTTTGTGTAATTTAGCTCCGTGCCGAATAGAAAGGAACAAAAAAATCAATTGGCTGTATGCGTGGCCTGTCATGCCACTTGGAGGTGCTTTGGTTGATATGATGTTAATCAATGCTGGTGTGTTTGTGGTTTCAGTATTTGTAATTAGGAATTAGGAAATCGGCCTTTGCAGTGAATTTCCTGTTATTGTTTCTCGGACGAGTGAAAATGTGGGGTTGGAAATATTGACCCGGCCTTCCGCCTTAGAAAGTGGCTTGCATTAGCGTAGACGAAACAACAACTAAAACATGGCCCCTAAATGGATATTGATTAATTTTGGTGTAGAGGCCAGTGACTGCTTTTCTGTGGTTATAATATTGTGTGCTTCTGAGGAGAGCTGTGTTTTCATTAGAGTGCTTTCCAACTATAATACAACCAGTCATTTATGTGCCATGTGACCAACTTTGTCATCCTGGAGATTTTTCACTGACTTCTATTGTTTATATACTGAGTTATTTATAATTTTGATCTGCTAACTCTACCCCTAAATGTGTCCTAACCAGGCATGACTTGACAAAAAGAAAAAAAAGAAAAGTTTCTGTATCATTGTGCTATTTAGTCCCACCCACCGTAAAATCTGTGGTCCGCATAGCTGTTTATTGAACATCAAATGTGTGAACAGGCAAATTGCTTTGAACTAGAAGCATCACTTTGCGTTGCTGGTTAAGTATTAGACTCAAAGAAACTTCAAAGGCTTTTTGAAATAATATTTCAATCTGTTTTTCTCATAGAGACTGTTGGTTGGTCCCTGTACTGCATATTCACCCTTATGGGGACATTTGGTCCCCGAATGTTGGCAAAACCTGGCCTACACACACACAGTCCTGGAACGCTGTATTGTCAAAGGAAACGATACCTACAAACTGAAACTATTTAAGGTGCACACTGTTCGATCCTACATTTGAATTAACCTTGGGAAATTGGTCCTTTTCTCTGCCGAATGAATTTGAGAGTATGAATATACTTTCAGATCATTCCTCACTGCTCAAAAGCCAGAACCTATCATCCTCTGGATGGTAAGCCTTCACGCTGGGTTACTGTGATTTCAGAACTTAGCTGTCTCCTCTCCATCCAAGAGGCTTTGGATTTGCTTTGTGCAAAAAATAAATAAATAAATCATAAAAAATACAACAAAAATTGGATTGTGCATTTATGTTGTGCAGTGGTGCTGGGGAATTACAAACTAAAAGTTGTAAAGAAAGTAAGTTACTGTAGCTATATTTTTTTCAGTAGCATGACAGTAGCAGTAGCCCAGGTGTTTTATAATATCTTTATAAGTTCCTGGAAAATAAAGCTGGGTCATTAACTGTCATATCAACCATATTTCAGAAACCTCCATGTCTAAAATGGAGCTAAAAAATTTTTTTCTGAAGAAAGACAAACATCAATTATGATGAAAGCCAAAATATTAAATGCCATGTGTGAGTAATTACGGAGTAATTTTGTGAGTGGGTCAAAATGACAATTATCAGATTTGGAGCCAAATTATCTTTAGAAAATAGCTTTCGAAAAAAGGGAGTATAATTTTTTTTATTTTTACACCGAGATTGGCAGGTTTGTTAGTAAAATTTGTTGACTTGAGCAGTCCTTGTTCTATTATATGCCAAAGGTGACCATTCAAAAATGGGGAAAAAAAACACTTTTTCTCCCAAAGTTTGCATGCCTGTAACTCAACTTTTCGTTTGGCATCTTCATTTTTTTGATTCAGTTCGAGAGATATGTAGATCTCAGTTTGGCTCCATTAGTAAATTGTTAAATCTTCTTCAAATATGCGTTTCTTTCACCATAGAAAATGTCCTAACCAAGCAATGAACAAAAAAAATGATCAAAGTCAAATTTCTTAGCCAGAAACCTCTGATTGAGTGACACTGAATGACCCAGCTACTTTTTCCAGTGAGTAGTAGTGTAATAATAAAGCTATATGGCTGTTTTTAATTTCACATTATGTTGCACATGCAGCTTTACACCCAGCGAATTGTTGCGACAATCAAACATACTTTCATAAACTATCTTTATTTTTATATTTAGTGCAATTCATATTCATGAATCTGTGCATTCGGACATGTAAATGAACCCAAGCAAAATTGTACTGTTCTGTTAAATGATAATGTTTAGCACAATCTGCCTGTTTTCAGCTCTGTGTTTTATAAATTGAACTAATCTGAATGAGTCCTTTTGGTGATTGGAATCAAAAGGCAAAGTCTCTCTTTTAAAGCAGCTCCTATCTACTTGAATAAGAAATTATGTCCAAAATCTTTTGAAAAATGGTATTATAAATTTGGCCTAATTTGGTTTAAATGACCTTTGAAAACATGCATTTTTCATGCTGGTCCAGCTGCTGCATGTTCTTTCAACTGTAAGGCTGAATTCTTTTTTTTTGCAGCTGCCAAATTGAGCTTTGAAATTTCTCTCTTTCATTTTTCTACAAGTGGTCTGATCTGTGTCGTAATCATAGTGTTTCTAGATTAGCCTAGTGCAGGCTTTCATTAATTTAACATCTATTGACCAAATACAAACCCACTATAGCCTTCTGTACAGTGTTTACCAGTTTGTTGAGTACTAGTCACAACCCTGAGGGTGAGGGTTAAGATAAGGTAAGCAGAGAGTTAGAGAGTAAGCAAAGAGTGGAAATTATCCAGTAAACCCCACCGTATCTTTGTTTGCGGAGAGCTTAAGCTCTTGGCAGTGAAATCAGTGAGGTTGATTGGTTGAGGCTGGTGTGTGTGTGCGTGTGTGTGAAGTGCAGAGTGCGTACGAATGTAAGTAAGATATTCTTTTCACAGTGTAAACAGCTTAGGTGATTACAGAGTTTTTGAGAGTGATTGAGCTAGACTGAAGTCTGTTCTTTGATAACGTTCTTTGCTCTCTTTCTGTACAATGAAAGTGTTATAATTAGTAACTTACAATATTGTTATTAAATTCACATTAAATACAAAGTCAGTCGTATTAAAGTATTTTATGGCATGACACCCATATCTGGTAGTTAAGTAAAACGTTGGGGCTTTATGTGTAGTTAATAGATTACACTATTAGTCTACTTTGCCCATCACCATTGATCAAATAACAATC
>NW_015542376.1:352712-363874 GCF_001515605.1 Sinocyclocheilus anshuiensis | reverse complement strand
ATATATATATATATATATATATATAATTATTATTATTATTATTAAATTATTTGTTAGCATTTAATAATAATATCTTATTTAGGTCTTGCTGTTGGAAACAAAAATATACATTGTGACTCCAAATGTGCTCTGTCACTTGGTTGAGAGGCCAGTTAAAGGGTTAAAACAGATTCTTCAATCTGGGCCCTTAAGAAGCGCATTTTGAGCTTTCAGTGGCGTTTGGCTGCTCAAGGCAGGGTTCCAAGCAACGATAAACACTCGCCCTGAGTCGTGCTAATTCTTTTGATTTAAGTGTTATCAAAATCAGTGCCGTTCTGCTCTCTTCTCCTCTGTTCCTCATCTTATTACTAGAAAGAATGATTAACTACACTTTTCTCATAATAAAGAAAGAGTTCCATGCCTCTCTGTTACCTCTCCAGTCCCAGCAGAGGAGATGGATGGTTTTGAGCCCAGGGTCAACAGCTCTTCCCAGCTAGCCATTCACACACATTTGCGGTATGGTCCCAGGGACACTCTCTATCTTGCCAGCACAAGCAGAGCACAAATAATGAACTGCGGGAACCTGTGCAGTGAGAGCTGAGGAACAGAGAGTTGAACTGAACTGTGGAAAGCTGTCATGACTGTTGCAGAATAAAGAGAGGTATCTTCTATATGAGCTAAATTTTGTGAGATTGCATATAGCGTTGATAATGATTAAACCATGTCCTGCCCCAAATTCACACCATTGGTTGAGCCACTGTTGTGTTGGTCTGGTGGAAATGCCTAAACAAACAAAATGTACTGATAGCAACACAGAATCACAGTATTTACACTTTTTAGGAAAATAAACCTACAAATGGCCTACTTATAGTCTCTACTCCTTTGGTTCTCAATCAGGGGGTCAGGGCCCACTAGATGGCCTCAGCAAACTTTAAAGATGACTTGATGATTTAAATTAACCCCCAACTGTGTTCCCCCCTCCCATAGTCTGGGAAAACCTGGATATATGAGGTAGCATGATTTTATAAGTGTGATTTATGTCGTGTATAAAATCATGTATAAAATATTATTATTATTATTTATTTATTTGTATGTAGTTTTTTTATATTTTATCAGAAATTGTGAATAAAAAAATTATTTAAAAAAAAATCTTCATTCAGTAAATCACAAATGACTGTAAAAGCAAATTAATATGCTATGTGAGAATCCTGAAGAACATTCAGCTCTTAAAGGAATATTTCACCCAAAAATGTAGCAAATGTAGCATTACATCACTTGCTCACCAATGGATCCTCTGCAGTGAATGGGTGCCGTCAGAATGAGAGTTCAAACAGCTGCTAAAAACATCACAGTACTCCACAAGTAATCCACATGACTCCAGTCCATCAATTAACCTCTTGTGAAGTTAAAACAAACATAATTGTTTCACAGTAATAATTTACCCCAAAATGAAAATTCTATCATTTTTCTGCCACCTTTCACTTCAGAAGCAAATGCAGACCGGGAGGTTCGGGAGCAAATGGAGAACATGTCATAGACACGTATAGTAGATCTTTTTCCTATTTGTATCTTTCTCAATTTCTTCATCTTTCCTCACTTCCAGGCAGAGAGCAAATCAGATATCATTCCATAACCAAATGTATAATACAGCACTGACAAGCACCGCCAGTGGCACCGTTTGCCAACACAATAATAAGATCTCACAGAAGAAATCTTATTTGAGTTTGCCCAACAGGACTACATCCCCCTGTTGTAATTACAATCTTTTCTTGTTATGCATTTCTGATCTATCAAACTGAGCTAGTGGAAAGAAGTATACAGTATAAATGTTCATATGAATGAATGGTGTTCTAAGTGCTTTTATCTGTTATATAAAGGTCATACATTTATTTATTTGCTGTGAGTCTGTATGCTTGTGGTTGCATTGGTTTGTGTCTTCGTTGTGGGTCTCTAAAAGCATTTGCCGTGTATCCATGCTACGGCGCACTGGGAAGAGCAGATCACATTTAGCAACAGTAACATACAGCACAGAAAGTCACCTGAACCAAGAATGAATCTCAGTACCTTCAACTGTACTAGTTCTTCAGCATGTAAACTCGTCTTCCGATCTCATTCAAATCTAATTTCTCATCAGGTTTGTCAAGTCTTGATATCTTTTGCAATTTTGCTTCTGCAGTAAACTGATCTTGTTTTAAGGATGTTTAGATGGTTTTCAATGGAAAATGAGATTTTTTGCAGTGTTGTGCTTTGACAGGCTTCATACGGTATTTGCATGCATTTGAGAGTCTGATTCAAGCTGTTTTTGCATTTTGAGGAGAGCATTAGTATGTTTATCCTGTCTCCTGTCAACTTTGATTTAGCTGAAACAATTCTCCCGGACATAGATGTCTTCAACAAGCCCGGAGAGATGATATTGTTGTTTGTCGGTACTATATTTGTATGTCCCACCATGCTTTGTCTGTTTTTGTTGTTTGCAAAACCTCTTAAACTATTCTCTCATGTTTCAGTCAAAGAGTGAAAAATCTCCCTTAATCTTCCCCCTGATTCGAGCACAAAATCTGCCCTTAAGTCGAGCGCTCTCTATCTCTCTCACTCCAACTCTTTCCTTTTCCATCCCTCTTGTCATCCCATGTGGTGTCGACCCCTGCTAAATAACTAATAAATAAGAATGAGAGATGAATGAGAGACATGAAGTTGGAAAGCAGGGAAGGGAGATAGATGGAAAGGATACATAGAGAGAGCGAGAAATGTTTGCTGTAGAAGCTTGCCGTAGTTCGATCGATCCGTCCAGCATAAGATGCCACAGCTCTGGACAGAACTGTTGAAAGCTGTCTGGAGCTGTCAAACTATATCAGACCTCACTGCCTGCAACACATGTCATTCTCCAGATGACATTTCGGACAAATTCTGCCATTTTACTACTAAACTTTGAGCATAATTCATTATCCTTCAGTGACAAACTATTGTTAAAATTGTACTTTGTTGTGCCTGGCCTCTCATTATATAAAATAAATGAGAAATTGTTTTGTTATTGCTTTGGCAGATGAGATTTTACTTATGCAGTAATGCCTAAGAGGAACGCATGACTCATGGCAGTCACTGGTGGACGGTCAGCCTGCTTGTCATAGCATGTTAGTTAACTCTTTTGGGGGGAATAAACACTTTTTTACAGCAAAAAAAAAAAAAAAAGCAATTCCAATGCCTGGAAATCGAGCATAGTGCTTCAAAGTAACTCAGCACATTGCTTTTTCTTGAAATGTTATACTGTAATTAAAATGAGTTGCAAATCGCAATATTGTAACTTGTTACTTTTAAATTTTACTTTCCACAGCATTGCGTAGTTGCATATTTACAAGTGTCAAAGCGTTAGCCTAGAGTACAGCTTGCAGCAAGCATGCAGCCTGGTTTGTATGCTTCAGTGAATAAGTTTGTCATAATTTTTAATAAGACTGGAGTAATGGCTAATAAAAATTCAGCTTTGCCATCAGATAAATAAATTACATGTTAAAATATACTCATTAGAAAACAGTTATTTTAAATTGTAATACTATTTCACAATATTACTGTTTCACTGTGTTTTACAAATGCAGCCTTTTATTTGAAAACATAAAAAATCATTCTAAATGTCAGTGTAAATTATGTTCAAAGATCATAACTCCGTACTAAATGAAAGAACTGTTGGGATGATATAAACGCACCACATGTGAGCACAAAAACTGCCTCTGATCCATCTAATTGTACTACATTGATTCTTAAATATTTTAGATTCATTGTCCTCCTGGTTTTCATTCAGAATCGCTCAATCACATGCAAATGTCTCCTGCGCCCCTTCCTAGCTCGTCTGCGTAATCTCATAAACGCATTCTGAGCACACGGCACTGCTAACCAGACCCAATTACCCTTTGTGATCATCTAATTGGCCCTTTTTTGTTATGCTAATTCAAAGCAACTATCGCAGATTGTCAGTTTATGTATGCGTTTTCTGTTTGCTTCAGTATCCGTGCCAGCTGGTCATTGCACACGAGCGTCACATGCTCAGACATTCGGCATTTATGACTTGATTTCTCATTCTGCCCTCAGATGCTTTATCGGTCCCATTGGAAATGACAGTAAATAAACAGAATGCCTAGCAGCTCAGTGTGTGTGTGTGCGTGTGCTGGTGTTCATATGAATTGAGCAATTAGCTTTAAGTGTTCATGGCCTTTAAAGTCAATGTGAAATCAAAATTGACTTTCCTTCCTAATGCGCATTCCTGGTCTTACGGTGTTACTCCACCTCTGCAACGTCACATTTATGGAAGTAAAATAGGTTGCAAATGTTTTATGTTGAGTTTAAGTTTTCTAGATGAGCTAAACCCTACATTTCTCGTCTCTCTCGGCAGCATGAAATTTTCTTCCATTATGTCCTTCCGTTCTTGCTTGGGGCTATTAATGCATTTTCCCACATTATTGGCTTTCCTAAGGTGACATTGTGGCATATCATATGCAGGAGGCCTTTGATAAGATGTCTGCTTTCTCTCCTTCTCCTTCTCCATCCCTCCATCTCCATCTCTCTCTCTCTCATTCAACAGTATTTGGTTACTCCACTCATTTGTTGACACTCCATCAGACAGTGTCACAGTCAGCACTTTAGAGCAGCGATGGTGCATTAAGAATCTTGCTGCCAGGCGCTCTTTTATTTGTTAGTATGCACCGCAGGGACAAAGCTTTTTTTATCTTCTCCTCTAGTCGCTTAAAGGAGTAGTTCACTATGTTGTTCCAATCTCATGTGACTTTATTCTTCTGTGGAATGTAAAAGGAAGAATTTTGAAGGATGTACTTGTTGTTTTTTTCCATGCAATTACAGTGAATGGGACTTTCAAGCGTCAAGATAGACACAAAAGAACTATAAAAGCATCAAAATATATTATAATATGTATATAATATAATAATAAACACTACCATTCAAAAGTCTGGATGCAGTAACAATTTTTTAAAATATATTAATACTTTCATACAGCAAGAACACAATACATTTATCAAAAATGACATCAAAGACTTTTATATTTAAAAAAAAAAATTTAAAATTAATTTAAAATAAATGCTGTTCTTTTGAACTTTCAATTCATCAAAGAATCCTGAAAAATAAATAAATAAAAATAAAATAAATAAATATTAATCACCACAACTGTTTTAAACATTGAAAATAAAAATAAATGTTTCTTGAGCACCAAACCAGCATATTAGAATGATTTCTGAAGGATCATGTGACACTCAAAACTGAAAATTATTAAATCAGTTATTTTAAATTGTAAAAATATTTTACAATATTACTGAAAAAAGAGACTTTAAGAAAAAAAAAATCTCAGAATGTAATTTCTGGGTAAACCATCTCTTTAAGAAATTTGTATTATGTCATTCATCTCCCTTTCTCTTTTTTTTCTGTTCATTCCGATGTGTCAGCATTTTATTTGTCTTTGCTCTGCATTCTCCTATTCCAAAAAAACAACTTGTCACCCACTTAAACAACTCAGGCAAATCTCGTCCCAGGCAAGAAACTAAACCAAATGCTTAAGGACCAGATTAACTCCTAAATAAATCCAAACTTTGGGCTTTGAAACATTTTTTGGGGATTTATGAAGCACCACTGGTGTTTATTTTCAATGGAAGGAGTGAGTCACGAATAAGCAGTTTTATTATGTTACACTTCAAATCTGGACCACTGTATTTTGCCACTGAAATAACTCAATAAACATTCAGCAGAACTAGGTCAGAGATACGCAACGGAGCGTGCCTGCAGAAACAAACTCCCCGTTTCTGAAGTGCATTGCGAGGGAGTCTGAGCTGCATGGGAAGTAGATGCTGTGAAGCCACCCTGAGAACAGGAAGTTCTCTGAGTTCAAGCCAATAATAGGTTCTGGGGTTGCATTGGGATGTGTTTAATGACAGCTTAGTGTGTGTCTGTGTGTGTGTGTGTGTGTGTGTGTGTGTGTGTGTTGTAGAAGAGGGAACAGTGTCATTTGACACTCAACTGAATTTGTGGCATCCCATAGTGTCAGTTGTACTACCCTTGATCTGTGGAGTGATAGTGAGCACAGCATGAGAGACCAATGAGGCACCGGGGGACTTCCATGTTCCTCTGTGTTGTATGTCTCTGAGCAGAGATCTACCTATGTGTTTTAGAAGTGTTGGAGCAACTGTGTTAACTTAACTTTATTTTTCAGTTGTTCAGCTCTTTTCAAAATAACATAGCTTTTTTTTTAACCAGTAGCAGTGTGTAGCTTTGTAAAAACTGTTCTATTTTATTGAATTGTTTTGTTCAAACAATTCATGTACGTGAACTGCTTCTAAAATGATTCACCAATTCATTTAAGTTCTTGCACAGAATTGTCTACACCTCATTTTATAAAATATTTAGTTTATATGAATATTATGAATATTTAGTTAAATTCTCTGTTTTTGATTAATTAGGGTGTTTAGAGTTGTATTTAGTGTATAAATGTGTATATTATTCCGTGAATCTGAACCCTATTTGAATACTATTGGTGAACTGAATCAAAAGATTCAATATACTGGGATGAATCAAAATCTGCTTTAAATTATGTGTTTAAGTTAAAAGTCTTATAGATCTTCATTGTTTGATTTGGTCAGTTTTCCATTTATTTTTAAATATATTTTAAATATTTTAAATAATTGTAAATTATTTATTTATTTAATTTTATCTATTTGAGATTAATTTAATTTATTTATGTAATAATCTTTTTATTTAATTTTATTTATCTATTTATAATTTTATTTTACTTTTTAAATAATTTGTATTTATCTTATTTATTTATTTGTAACTTATTTGTATCTGTTTATTAATTATATGTATCAATTTAGTTATTCATAAATCCATTTATTAATTTCTATTAATTTCTAATAATTTATATTTGATCTATTTATTTTATTTCTATATAATATCTACTTATTAATTACTATTTTAAAGATATTGCCTCCTTAAATAGCTTCAAAATTTAGCTTCAAAATATGTATATTTTTTACATTTTAAATAATTTGTTTATCTGTTTATTTATTTATATCTATTTATTTTCTCTATTTATTTAGCTATTTATTAACAATTGTTTAAAAATATATATATATATTGCCCCCTTAAATAGCTTCAATGTATTTAGCTTTTTGTTAGTAACTTAACATTTTTAACTGCTTTAAATTGTGGAACTTGTAGCTTGAGTTTTGAGCAAAGCTTCAGTTTTCAGGTAGCTTTGTCGACACCGTGTGCGGTGTGTGTGTTGATGGAGCTTTTTATCTTATGGAGTGGAAATGTTAGCATTTTCGCATGAATATCTTGACATTCCCATAACTGTCTTTGCCTTTTATCGCTTAGCAGACACGCTAGACTGATTGTACCGCTATTTCTGTCTGTCACTCTTTAACAGGTGCTGAAGGGCAGCAAAAAGCTCTCCATGTCAGTGCGTTCTGTGGGCCGTATCCCAGGCGGTTATGTCACAAATCATGTCTACACCTGGGTGGATCCGCAGGGGCGCAGCGTGACCCCACCCCCTGACCTGCTGACGGAGCATCGAAGCGCCACCCTGCGCAGGTCCAACAGTCAGGGCCGAAGCCACATGCAGCTTCTGCAGGACGGCGATGAGAAGAAGGTGAAAGTTCACATCTAAATGCATGCTTTACGTTATAGCAATTGGTTTAATGTGTCTACATGATGCTTATGTAATGAAGGTATGATCAAATTCCAATTAAGATAGGAATATACACTACCATTAAAAGTTTGGGGTCAATAAGATTTTGATTAAAAATACAGTAAAAACTGTAATATTGTGAAATACCATTACAATCTGACATAACAGTTTCCTATTTTAAAAAGTTGATGGCAAAGCTAAATTTCAGCATTTTCACTCCAGTCTGCACTGTCTAATATGCTGATTTGCTGCTCAAGAAACATTTTTCATTATTACTGCTTTTTGTTTTGTATGTAAACCATACCATACATATTTTTCATGATTCGATGATGAATATAAAGTAAAAATTAACATAATTTATTTAAATAGAAGTCTTTTGTAACAATGTGAAAGTCTTTACTTTTACTTTTCAATTTAATGCATCCTTGCTGAATAAAAGTATTTCAATCATGAGAACTCTCGGAAAATTTTTGCATGGTAATGGATATGACAATGTTAATGTATTTGGTCTTGTGCGCAAATAGCATATAAAATAACCCATAGCAGATCTATACAGATGGAGCTGGGGAAGGTGGAGGGTTTCAGAGAAACTCTTAAAGCGCGCTGCAATTCTCAAGCGAATGCTCAAGCGAATGCTCAAGCGAATGCTCAAGCGAATGCTCAAGCGAATGCTCAAGCGAATGCTCAAGCGAATGCTCAAGCGAATGCTCAAGCGAATGCTCAAGCGAATGCTCAAGCGAATGCTCAAGCGAATGCTCAAGCGAATGCTCAAGCGAATGCTCAAGCGAATGCTCAAGCGAATGCTCAAGCGAATGCTAATCAGCCATTTAAATGTAAAGCAGCAAGCTCATTGGCTGCGTATGCAACGGGAACCAATCAGCTTGTGACAAGTCGTTTAGTGCTAAGAATATCATCAGTTGCGTTAAGGACCCATAGCCTGCGCCATCTAGAGTTTCATGACAGAACTTGGCATTTATTTCTTTAAAAAAATCTTACTGACCCCAAACTTGCTGAATAAAAGTATTTCTTTCTTTCAAAACAACAACAACAACAAATCTTACAGACCCCAAACCTTTGAACAGTATTGTATTTGTTCATGAAAATATAACAGAATTTTCTTGGAATAGTTTCTTGTTCATAAAGCAGTTTTGTCCCCAGAAAACAATGAACAAACAAATGAATAAAACCTCCATTCGCTCCAAGTGGGAGACAGTAACATAGCTATTGAGATACAGTATAGATGGAGAACTTCTGATAATTTGCATGTGCAAGACTCTTCAAACACTCAAAGTTGCATTGTTTACAGCTCACCAGCTTCAATAAATGGATGTCGTTTTAAGTGCTCTGCTCCTGTATACCGTAGGTTGAGTGTGGAAATGAGTTTCCACTGGTGCGTAAGAGAGGTGCGGATGAAGAATTTGCCTTGTCTTTCATGAAACGCTGTCTATGCTGTTATTTCCCTAAACCAAAGCTCTTTATCTTATTTGTGCCAGCTGATGATAACCTCAGTGCTGTCAAAGTGCCAGTGGTCCACTGCCCTTTTCTATAAGTCATCATTATCCACTGTCACACACACACTTTTCTGGGCTAAAATATCTGTGATCATCTCCGCTAGCTAATGGGCAGTAGCGCTTTAAAACTAAGCCTGATTCAGTTTACTTGGGATTTTTTTCTGTTACTTCTGATAAGTTTTGTGTGCTCATTTCATTTGATTAGTTAAAAACACAGTATAGCGACAAGATGTGTGTGTGAATTAGAGTGTGTGTGTTTGATTTGCATTTTACACAAGTCTTTCTGGTAAACATACACAGTGTGTACTCTGCTGATAAACCCTTGACGGCGATGCATTTCCATTTAGAACAATACCGTCTATTAGGAGCAAATCCAAACCAGCGGATTAGTGTTTTGGGCTAGGTGTCTTTTTATCAGAGAATTATTGAATATGTATGAAACACTAAGAAGCAGCAAATACTATATATACTATAATAAAAGAGTCTGTTCCACAGTTAGTCTCCATCAGACCTGAACAAAACTAAGACGTCTGCAGTTGTAGGCAGGTGCTCTGTTATGAATTTTAAACAATATGAATTAACTATATAAATCAGTGAAGGGTGAGAAAAAAATCATTTTGTTTGCACGTCATTATTTGCCTAAGGAACTGTGAGCACACACTGTTAGTTGGAAAAATTAAGCAATCAATCACTGTACATTGTCCATTTTGGCTCCTTTTAAATGTGAGAACCTTTTTCTGTCCACTCCCCAAATAGCACTGTTCCTTACCTCTCTATCGTTTTTTTTGTATTCTGTGCCAGAAATTGTTAAACATACAGAGGCCTGTGTGTGTAAAGCAGCCTGTGTGAAGTATTTGGATGCTTAAGCCACACTTCAAAATGTCTGAATGTTATTGCATTAGATAAAATGTCAAACCAAGTGCATTTATTTGAAATAAATAGAACACAAATACCTGTGTTTAAGTGATATAACAAAAAGATACACTACTGTGTGTTCTGAAGTCTCACCAAGCTCACCAAGGCTGCCTTCATTGGATTAAAAATGCAGCAAAACAGTAATATTGTGAAATATTTTTTAAATAACTGGTTTCTATTTGAATATATTTAAAAAAGTCATTTATTCTTGTGATGGCAAAACTGAATGTATTAGCAGTCATTACTCCAGTCTTCAGTGTCACATGATCTTTCATAAATCATTCTAATATGCTGATTTGCTGCTCAATAAACATTTTTGTTATTATCACTTTTGAAAACAGTTGTGCTTAACATTTTTATGAAAACCGTGATAGCCTTTTTCTTTCCGCTCCCCAATTTTGCCGTAGCACTATTCCTCACCCCTCTGTAATTTCTTGTGTTCTCACCTGTGTGCCAGAATTTGTTAAAGGGGTCATATGATGCTATTTTAAAGATTATTATTTGGTGTAACAGAATATGTTGACATGCTTTAATGTTCAAAAAACATATTATTTTTCAAATACTGTACTCTATTGTAGGTCCTCTATGCCCCGCCTCTCTCAAACGCGTCGTTTTCAACAAAGCCCCCTCCTTTGACAAGCGTAGTCTGTTCTGATTGGCCATCTGACCCAGTGCATTGTGATTGGCCGAAGACCACAAGCACGTGTCGGAAATGTAATGCCCCTTACCATAATCGCGAGCTTCAGCTTTCAAAGTAAATATCAAGACAGTTAATAATGTCGTTAGTTTTACCATCAGTTCAAGCCCGAAAGGGAAACAGAGTCGCGTGAAAGACACAGTGATGATGCAGTACACAAGCCGCGGTTAAGACAGCTGACGTGCTATGATTTCTGACAGGCAGTTCACTCTCCTGTGATGTGACCCTGTTCCCCTCACACACACAAACACAATGCGTTACTCTGCGCTGCGCAAAACTCCGCATTTGAACAGTCAATAGCAAATACTTAAACTAATTAAAAAACATACTTACAGTCGCTGATTCAGAAGCGCCAGATTGTCATAGCAAAGTCGGAATTGAC
>NW_015542376.1:323802-352476 GCF_001515605.1 Sinocyclocheilus anshuiensis | reverse complement strand
CTTTATGCACCAAGAGCTTGTAACACTCCAAAGAGAAAGGAAAACTTGAAATCGCATCATATGACCCTTTAAATGTGATTTATAGGGAGAGTTTTATGAGCTGTTCATCCAGGTGTAAATCTGCCAAGGTTATTGGAGAGCGTGCGCTCTTTCTCGGGCCCCGGGGCCGTTGGAAGTGAGCGTGCTAGCGTAGCATGCCGACTTCATCAGTACTGCACAGCGCAGCAGAAATCTCCCTCGGTCTGCCCTGATTTACTACCCTGCTTGTTCAGTCTCACAACACGTTGAAGCAATTTGCTGGGTAATTCTGACAAATTCCTGGGTACCGAAACAAAAGTTGCGTAGAAAGCTCGGTTGGAAGCCAAAGACTATTTAGCCTCTAGCACGCTACTAAAGAAGAATAAAAAATAAATAAAGGGAGCCATTCATGAGAGAGACATTTATAAATGTGTGGCATTATGAACAGTGACACACACAAAACGGAGTATGGCCATACGCCACCTTGACCTTTCAGGGATGGCTAGTATAACCTTTAAGCAGCGTGCTAGTGGGCGACAGACGCTTTTGGTGGGTTCTTGTGTTTGGACGAGACGGCGCACTGCCGCATTGAACTCCCAGAGTCCTCCGGTGACCCCGTCTGATTGGCTCTGCGGGGATTCTATGATGCATTCTAATCACAGCACTATTGTTGCTTTTGTGTGCTGCACATTGAAGAGGTCGTGGGAGTCACATTAGTTCTTGTGCTGGTTCAGCAGAACTGTCGTTCGCTAAGGCGCATAGGTTGTTAGAGTCGAGAATTATAGTTGTAAGGCACAGTAATGGCTGCTCTATATTTGAGAGGTGAACAGCACATTGTGTTTGGTAAATATTTTAATTTCCTTGTCGCCGTAATGTCAGCACTACATTTCAGTGACCTGTGTGTGTTTGTGTGTGAAAAGCAGCCTGTGTGTGAAGTATTTGGATGCTTAAGCCACACTTCAAAATGTCTGATTGTTATTGCATTAGATAAAATGTCAAACCAAGAAACAGAAAGAAACAGAGTACAAAATATAGGCTACACTACTTTTCAAAAGTTCCCAGAGTGTTTTATGCTCGATAAGGCTGCATTTATTTGATCAAATCTACAGTAAAAACTGTAATGAAATTGTTAATTTTATTGTGTGAATATTATTACAGTTTAAAATAATTTATTTATGTTTTAATATATTTTAGAATGCAATTTTTTGATTAATTAAAAAATACATTAATTTTATTCCTGTGATGGCAAAGCTGAATTTTCAACGATCTTCAGCATCACACGATCCTTAAGAAATCATTCTAATATGCTGATTTGGTACTAAGGAAACATTTCTTATTATTTTCAGTGTTAAAAAAAAACAGTTGTGCTGCTTAATATTTTTAGTTGAAACCATAATACATTTATGTCGAAATCTTTTGTAACATAAATGTCTTTTAGGGTGCTTTCACACTTGGTTCAATTGCTTGGTCCGAACCCCAGTTCGATTGCTCCCCCCTCCCCCTCCCCCTGTTGGACTGTGTTCACATTATATTATTTGGGTCCGAACCGCGGTTCGTTTGCGTCATCAAGCCAGCAGCTGTTTACCCCGTTGCTTAGTAACGATGGCGCAGGAGAAGACGGCAAAATGCGTAGCATTGCTCTCTTCAATTTTATATTTATGCTTTTGAACCGTTGGTTTTCTTTCCAAAGCTTCAGTACATAACGGCACTTATGTCTGCCTTATGCAAATGCTCTAAAGAACTCTGAAGGCGAACAGGGTTCGTGGGTGCGCACCCGAGTTTGGAAGACAGCGTTCACATCATCCAAACGTACCGAACTCTGACGTCAATCGAACCCGGGTGCGCACCAAAAGTGCTAGTGTGAAAGCACCCTTAGTGTCACTTTTGATCAATTTAATGCATTCTTTCTAAATAAAAGTGTTCACTTAGTCACCCCAGACTTTTGAACATAGTGTATATTGTTTAAAACACAGACAAAAAATATGTTAAATGCATTTTTAGATGTGTAATTTGTTCATTTGATTTAGCTATTAATCAGACAATCTCTATGTCATCACAGGTAAATTTGGTTCTGGATGACGGCCGTTCTCTGGGTCTCATGATCCGCGGAGGGGCTGAATACTCTTTAGGTATCTACATCACAGGTGTGGACAGAGGGTCTGCAGCAGAGTGTGGAGGACTGAAGGTACAATTTATGCCTATTTCAACCCATATCCTTTCATTTGATCTGTTTTTATTGCTTTTTGCTTAATTTGTAATACCGTGAACTCTAACTGTCTCTCTGTTGAGAGTATTTCACACTCCCTTCGTCTATCTTTCTCTCTCATTTCATGCATTAATTGTTCCACTACTCTTTGACATGTTCATTTTTATTTTCTCTTTCCAAATATTTAATTTTTTTCTTTGTTGCTTTCAGTCTTTTGAATCAGGTATTGCCTACATTGTGAGCAGCAGCCAATTGGTCCGTGAGGAAAACTTAGTAAACAGACTTCATAAGGTCTTTATGAAAATGCAAAAAGGTTTCTGTTTTGGGGGAATATCTAATAATCATTAGCTCAGTGTAAAAACAAAAGAAGTCAATGCAAAGTCAATGCCAAGATAAGCTGTTCTTTGCACACTGTCTGACAGGCATCTCACAAATCTGCTGGTTTGTTGATTGATAAAACCTGTTTGTATATTCTGTCCAAAGTGTCCAGCTGGTTTTACCTCTGCCTGCTTTGAAATTAGCACTTCCGTCAAGTGAGTTTGTGCACGAATGAAGGAGAAAGAAATATTGGAGTCCACCATGAAGTGCCTGTGATTTTTCTCCGACTATTCTCCTGTTGATTAATATGCCCAGACATCCCACGTTTATTCCATTGTTAATTTTTTTGCTGCAATTTGAGGTGAATATCATTATTATGTGGTGTCAGGGAAAGTTTTAAGCTGGCAATTTGCTTTGTGCCCAGCCTTTAGATTCATGATGGGATTGAGAGGAGAGTCTAAAGGGAGGGCGATCCAGATACGCTCATGGAGAGAGAGAGAGTTGGAGAGAGTATTGGATGTTTTATCTGCAGGCCATATATCTGTTCAGAAGAGAGATGAAAGATGGATTTTTGGGCAGTGGTTTGGCAGGATGCTGTGTTTACAATGCCTCACTGCTGCTTTGGGAATCCACAAACATGAAAGCAGATTCACACAGATTTATCATGACACATATACTGTATGAAATTTAATACTGTGCATTAACATATATCAACAAAATTATAGCATTGTGTGTGTAATGTAGTCTACTTTTATGGTGTATTTTTTTCCTTTTTGACGCTTGACTGTTATGGTCGCTATGAACTGCCATTGTAAAATGAGCAGATAAGCCCCCATGAGTGTGAGCCACCACTTCAGAGTGAAAAAATAGCTTTCATCCAAATAGCCCGGCACTCAGAGTGATCGTGCTATTATAGTGTTAGCAGCAGATGAACCCCTGACCCCACACCCTAATATAGAAACACACAAGCAGAAAAACACAAATGCACAGATCAATGGAACCAGGTGGATAAACCATCTATTTCCTATCAGGTCCCATGAGATGGATGTATGGCCAGGGGGTCTGTAGAGAAGTTGCCTTCAATAGGTGCAGCCCCATGTATACTAACCTGTGTGAAAAGAGGTGTAAATTAGTATTGGCAACAAATCCCTTTTTGTTCAAAGCAGAAGTGATTCATCTTGGAATTACCGGACTTCATAAATATTAATGCTGTGTTCCATTCAATTGAGAAAGCCAGAATTTCTAACTGAGACTATCAAATCAGAAATCATAAAGTGACTGCCAGTATGTGGCGTTTTGATAGCAGAGACAGATTTTGGTGTTAGAATACTTTGTTATGGAATGTTGGGGAAGCTTCTCATGTCAAGCTCAAATTCTTTTGAATCAGAATAAATATCAGATGATAGAATGTATAGTTAGAGCAGTTAGCGTTTATTTTATGGTTTTGGTTCTTCCCAAGGACTAAAATCTTTTGATTCAGTTCATTAAAAGGCCACAATTTAATTTGTTCAATTATTTGACTATTTAAAGTAGAAATACACTAAAAGCAGAGTCAAAAACATAAATAACAGCAACATTTAACACAATATTTTGGAATAAAAAGATGAATCAGTGAATCATTTTCATTTGTATGTCCAAATGAACTGATTGACTGAAATGAATCATACTCCCACTGTTACGTATGAGAATAATCTAGGAGAGCATGTTTGATTATTACTTTGGCTCACTCGACTGTAAAGCTGTTTACAATACAGTCTGACTTTCACAACAGTAGTGCTGGGCGGTATACCGGTTCATACCGAATACCCGTGTTTATTTTTGTTATGATATGAATTTTTAAAATACCGCAATACCGGTGTATGTCACTTAAACAACGTTCGGAACGCGACACTGTTTGAAAGGGGTCACATTTCACTGTTGCACTGTGGTGAGGGAACAGCTGTATGTTTGTTACTCAGACGCAGGCAGTGCGCTGCATGAGACAAAAAAGTAATATAGCCAAAACAACCGCATAGCCGCTCTTTAGTGTAGATGCATGTTGATTTTATCAGACGATGCCGCGATTATAAATGAGAGTGACTCCTGGTTAACATGTATTAAAAGGGGTCGTGTTTAGTCACTATTTAGTGTGGTATTTTTTGACAATATTCACTCATCATGACAGTAAAATAGGGCATTCTAAGTCAATATACTGCAGTATTTCCTCTCTCAATCAGTAGAAAATATGGTTAACACCCAGTCATGCATGAAAAAAAAATACCGTCTTGTACCGTGAAACTGGTATAATTTTGAAAAATACCGTGATATAAATTTTTGGTCATACCGCCCAGCACTACACAACAGCAATATAGCATTTTGTGACACCCATTCTTATTGGAAGAATTAGCTTGTTACATTTTGAAAAGAGCTTCTGAAAAATGTCCAAGCCTGCATTCATTTCTTTCTTCTGTAGAACGCAAAATAAGATATTTTGAAAAATGTCTCTGAAAAGTGATCTTTGTCTATATTGAACAATACAAGTCAATGGGTTCCAATATTGTTTGGACTCCAACTTCTTCAAAATATCTTTGTTTATTCCACGCTCCCATAGAGGAATGTGCTTATCACACTCAGGACAGTCGTGATGGATGAATTTAGTCCTATCTCTGAAATGATTATGACGGCAGTAGCACTTTCTTCCTCAGGCAACACCTGCACTTGTTTGCAAACAGTATCTGTTGTCTTATCTCACTCCTTGCCTTTATCTTTATCTCCAGCCCTGGGGTTTAGGAGGTTGAACCCGAGATGTAGAATGTTAGAGGTCTTCGAGGCAGATGCAGCTCGTAGAGGTTTAATTGGATGGAATAATGTGCTTGCACACTGAGCGGTATCTCAGCCTCAGTGTCACAGAGCACAAAACCCCTACTGACCCCTGAAGAGCTGGAGTTAATCAGTGTATATTCACTGAAGCTGCAGCTTCTGTTTCTGTTTTTGTCTTCCTCCTATCTTGAAAGTGCTTTTCTGCAGTGTTGTTCTTAAATTTTTATGTATATGTCTTAATGTCTGTGCTCGCTCTATTGTAGTCTCACTTTGGGCTGCTCTTCTATAAATGTACTAAATGGATAATGATAATGAGCAATACAATTAAGGCACTTTTTGGCTGCAGGATGGTAAGACACTTACTGGGAGCGGTATTGTAGTTTGTAACAGTCAAATTACTAAAACCATAAAAAGGATAAAGGCTTTTTAGGACTTCATTTGTTTAACTGAGTTTTTAGTGAAACTCAACCTATTGTCAACCTGAGGCCTGAGATTCATACACAGTTCCTTTGAAGTTTTTTCATTCAGTAAATCAGATGCTGTTTCTTTCTCGCCTATTTCTCTCTTTCTCATATATATTTAACTTTATTTTATTTAGACACCATTGTTTTATATTTATTTCATTGCATTTTTAAACTGTCAAGTAAATTAAATGAAACAACATTTTATTTATATTTTATTTTATTTTAGTAAATTCAATTTACTAATTTAAATTTAAAGTAAATTCAGTGAAACCTTTTTATTTATTTATTTTTTTGAAAGAAGAAATTCATCATTCCCATTTTTTAAACTGTCAAGTGAATTAAATGAAATAATAAAATTAAAAATATATATTTTACTGTAAAAAAACAATTTTAGTTTGAAAAGCAATCTTTTTCTTAGAATCCATCATTCTCTTCTCTCTATTTTTTTTTTTTTTTTACTGTCAAGTAAATTCAATTAAACTTGCCAAGATTTTTATGCTAATGCTAAAAATGCTGGAAACTGATCTTTAAGGTAAAATCATATAAGATTGCCCTTCCAGATTCCTAATCACAGGACCTCAGAGACTCTTTAAGTGCTTTCTTGTACTTGCAAATGACACACAGAATTGCCTGAATGTCTGTGATCTGCAGTCAGATGTCCCTTGACCTTTGCCCAATGTGCTTTTCACCTTAATACTATTTTATAGCTCTTACGTTTTGAAGCTGTCATGATTCTTATCAGTCATATTGAGTGCTGGTCCCTTCTCTATTTAGCTGTCCACCCTGCATCACATAAAGCCAATTCACTTTGGTCCTTGAGGAGTTGAGAAGAAAGTCATTTGCTGTGGAAACTTTTGCTCAGGGGAGTCGTACACTTTCACTGTGATATTTGGGGAGATTTTCAGTTGCAAGTTTTCAGCTCTTTTGATCTTTTTCTATCTTAACCAAGAAGCACATAGCCATATCCATAGACTGATACCCAGAGGCAGTCTTTCAGAAGAGGAGGCTGTTCATCACAAAAAAAAATCCCTCCGGACTAATAAAAGCCGTTTAGAGTGTGAACGTGATTACTTTTTCACATTTGTAATCCATTTTGAAATGGTCACGCCTCTGTGTGATTGACAAATACGGTAGTTTTACGGAAGAAGGGTCTGGACTCTGGGTGGGTCTGTCTGTATGGCTGCTCCTGTCACTGTGAGTTAGTATTACTCAAACTTTAAGTACTCTTGGTGTAGCCATAAGTCTTAAACAGCCATTAAGTACAATGATGAATGAATGAATGGATGGGGTAAGCACCACTTTGTCCGTATTCAGAGCATGACCGTTCATTAGAGAATGGCAGGAAGAAAGATGGAGAGTAAGAAGGACAGAAACAATGATTTAAACCAGTATAAAAGAATGATGACAAGACAGACTGGAAGACAAAAAGGTCAAATCTCTTATCCAAGTGACCGTATTTATCAATGAATACTACAACAAGGTAAGATAAAAAATTATAGATTGTTTTTATAACCTCATGTGAAATAATAAAAGAAAGCTTTGTACTCCTAAAGGGTACACATTAGTACCTTAAAGGTCTATATTAGTATTTAAAGTGTACATATTACTAACTCTTGAAAGGGTGCCATCCCAGTGACAGCTTTTGTACTTTTTTTTTTTCTGAGAGTGTAATAAAGCAATAAGCCCCAAGAAGCTGTGGTTTACCGTGAATTTATAACAGCTAAGGGGTGTTGTTAAAACCCCCTTAGCTGTTATAAATTCACTGTAAACCACGGCTTCATGGGGCTTATTGCTTTTATAAAACGGTTATTCCATATACGTAGTAAGGTTTCACAGCAAATAAAGTGTAATGATATAAATAAAAACAGTATTCTTCCACCAAACAATGTAGTTCCTTAGAAACGGTTGTGGTTCCAACAAAGTGGTTGCCGAGCAACACACAGAAGTAAACAAAGGTGTATGTTTGTAGTGTAATTTACAACAGCTTCGAACGCGGTTCAACCAATCAGAATCAAGGACCAGAACTATCCATTTTATAAAATAGCATAAAGAACATATGAATAATATAGGGTGTTTCACGGTTGAATTTAATTATTGTTTTTGTGAATATTAAAATATCTTCAGGTAATTGAGTTAATTTTCATTTTAAAATTGAAAAGTAGCAATGTATTCTGGCAATTTTTTCTTTTTTGGCAAATTGTTTTGATTTGATTTTTATAGTTTCAGAAGTAATCTATTGCTTATAATCCATCATTCTCTACAATGTAAATTGCATTTTTTAACTGTCAAGTAAATTCAGTGAAACTTGATTAATATTTATTTTATTGTACCTTTGTATTATTTTGTTATTTCTTAGAATCCATCATTCCTTTTCTAATTAATTGCATATTTTACTGTCAGATAAATTCAGTGAGACTTGTCAAGAAAAATAGCATAAAGAGCATGAGTTGTCTATGTAAAAATTATATTATATATATATAGATATATATAGAATATATAAATAATATAGTGTCACAGTTAAATTTCATGATTGTTGCTAAAAGTATCAAAGTATATTGATTTTTTTATTGGCTTTATTTGTTTATTTATTTATTTATTTTATGTTTTACCAGACCAGTGACTGATTTTAGTGGAAGGCTCATAAAAGCATATGTTTTTTTTAACAGTATTGCATTTTAACAGTTATTTTTTATATGCTTGCTGCATCTGATTGTTGTAGCTCATATACTTTTTTATGGATTCTATTTCTCTGCATATCTAGACTGATCATTCACATGGGGTTTACGACGTAGGCAAATGGCTAAAAAAAATGTTTCTGGGTTCCCATGAAGCACGAGAAACAAAACAACTGCCATTGAGTTGAATGGAATTGCTAACGGATAGCTTTCCCCATGCCTATCTAAAGCAATTTAAAGTTTTTTAGAAAATAGTATTAAAAAACACACTCCAAACACACGCACAACAGCAACCTCGCAGGTGACTCAGTGAGCATTTTTAAAGATGGAAATTTATAGTCTTGTATTTGGCTTACAGCTGCAACCTCTAAACTTTGCTAAATGAAGAATGAGTGATGCACTATGCTCTGGCGTTTGACGTAACAGTAGAGCAGATGTTATTCCTCTCACAGACCTGGATTTGTAACAAAGCATTATTGCTGTGTGCATTAGCCACTGTTTCCGATTGCTGTCCAGATATTGGAGCCTTTTGGGGGAAACAAGCAGCCAAGCTGTCTTCTCTTCCATCATCTTCTTCCTCCTCCATCACTATAGAGAAGCAGGAAAGAGAGAAATGTCAGGGATGCTGTGGTCGGGGCAGGCGTTATTCCAAAATACCTAGTATTTTCCTTGGGGATGCACCGAATATTCGGCAACCGAAATTATTCGGCCGGAAATAGCAAAAAAATCTCTTTCGGTGTTCGGCCGAATAAGCGAAAAGGCAGAATAATATGAACCGAACAATGATGAACGCGACCAAATAGAGGCACACGCTAATGCAGCAAACATGTCGACAGTGTGAAAGTACTTAAAACTATCAGAGAAAGACGCAGAAATCATTACAATGGCCTTAAACGATTAGTAAATAAACCGCAGAATGTTATATTTTCTAATGCATGCACCAATTGCATGTATTCTGACAGCGCTGCACGAGCTCGTGGTGCCAGGGCTCAAAGTCCAAAGCGCGAGGAAAATCTGTGCTAAAACTGTTACTCGTCAGTTGCTCAGTAACGTTTTTGTGAATTTTTTTAATTAATTTTAAGCTAAATTGTGCTTTGTTGGTATAATGTCTGCTAGGATGTAAAAAAAATGTTCAGTGTTAATAAAAAAAAATTTAATTGTTGTTTTGTAATTGATTTTTTATTTGAAAAGCAGGACAAAACAGTAAAAAGCCCATTTTGGCAATTTAATTAATGCAATTGTGAAAAAAATTGCAAAATAGGCCTACATGGGGGAAAAATGTGAAAAACCGTGTTCGGTATTCGGTATTTGGCCTTCGGCCCAGTGTTTCATTTTGTTCGGCTTTGGCTTCGGCCTAGAATTTTCATTTCGGTGCATCCCTAATTTTCCTCATTCACTCTCAAGGTCCTTCACACTGACAGCGATGAAATCTCTGGAGGCCTCCCAGAATTTTCTGTTGGCTTCTTGTCGATTGCTCAACTTTCTAGTCAACTGTCTGTACTCCCATCGGTAGTCGCAGCATCACGTCGCTGCTCATTTGCATTAAGTTGTCTCTTGTGTTGTTGAAAATCGACATTGCTCATTGAAAACGAATGACTGCCGGTTGTTTTGCAGCTACAAAACGCTGCCGTTCCTTCACTGACAGGGCGTGCAAAATGCAGTGAAAGGAAAAAAGATGGAGGGATTTGAAAAAAGAAAGAAAGAGCCTAAATTGTAATGTAAACATGAGGATTATTCATCTTCATCCTGCTTGATAATACTCCCCACGTGATTCCAGGGCAGGACAGATGATGTTGAGGGGTTCAGAGGAGATTAAATGGCAGGTGGCTTTTTCTCTCTATCTTTCTGTAAATATAAATCATTATTTTTATTTAAATAAAATTTTGTTAAATTTTTTTTTGGGATTGTTGCTAAATTTTGCTTTTAGTTGCTAAATCTAAATGAAACATCTTGGATTAAATCTAGATTACAGTTCTTGATCATGCAATAACTGTTCAATTTTGAAAAAGTTTCCTAAACATTTTTTTTTAGTATAGTTTTTTTAAGTAGCTTTGTTATGTGCTTTTTTTTATTAGTTTTCAAAAACATATATAGCTATACATCTTTCATTTTTATAGCTTTAGACTATAGCTTTATTTCAGTTCAGTTCATGTGGACTACTTTTATGATGCGTTCAAGGTGTTTTGTCCTTTTTGCATATTTTCATAGCCATTTATAGCACTTTTTTGTATAAAAACAAAAAAAAATGCAGCATGGACATTCTTTGAGAATTTCTCGTTTTGACTTTTTCAGAAGAAAAATAAAGTCATACGGGTTTGGAACGACTTTAATTTTTGGTGAACTATTTTCTTAAGTCTTTTCAAGGGTTCTCTCTCACATTCCTCAGTGGTTTGATGTGTTTCCAGTAATAACCATATATGGTATCTCAAGCGTTTGAACACTCTGGAGTGATACACTGAAAAGAAATGCCAGGAGATAAACCGTTCTGTAAAATAAAATGGAAGATAATAATAATGTTAATAATAATTACCCTACAATAGCTCTATTAATACATTTATTATAACATTCACACATAGTGTTCAAATTGGGATCTGTAATATATTCTAATGTTTTAAAAGAAGTCTCTTCTGCTCAGCAAGGCTGCCTTTATTTGTACAGTAAAAAATACATGCCTGATTCAAGTCTCAAAAATGGCCAAATAATATTATTTTACTAACTTAATTTTAAGCTAAATTGTGCTTTGTTGGTATAATGTCTGCTAGGATGTAAAAAAAATGTTCAGTGTTAATAAAAAAAAATTTAATTGTTGTTTTGTAATTGATTTTTTATTTGAAAAGCAGGACAAAACAGTAAAAAGCCCATTTTGGCAATTTAATTAATGCAATTGTGAAAAAAATTGCAAAATAGGCCTACATGGGGGAAAAATGTGAAAAACCGTGTTCGGTATTCGGTATTTGGCCTTCGGCCCAGTGTTTCATTTTGTTCGGCTTTGGCTTCGGCCTAGAATTTTCATTTCGGTGCATCCCTAATTTTCCTCATTCACTCTCAAGGTCCTTCACACTGACAGCGATGAAATCTCTGGAGGCCTCCCAGAATTTTCTGTTGGCTTCTTGTCGATTGCTCAACTTTCTAGTCAACTGTCTGTACTCCCATCGGTAGTCGCAGCATCACGTCGCTGCTCATTTGCATTAAGTTGTCTCTTGTGTTGTTGAAAATCGACATTGCTCATTGAAAACGAATGACTGCCGGTTGTTTTGCAGCTACAAAACGCTGCCGTTCCTTCACTGACAGGGCGTGCAAAATGCAGTGAAAGGAAAAAAGATGGAGGGATTTGAAAAAAGAAAGAAAGAGCCTAAATTGTAATGTAAACATGAGGATTATTCATCTTCATCCTGCTTGATAATACTCCCCACGTGATTCCAGGGCAGGACAGATGATGTTGAGGGGTTCAGAGGAGATTAAATGGCAGGTGGCTTTTTCTCTCTATCTTTCTGTAAATATAAATCATTATTTTTATTTAAATAAAATTTTGTTAAATTTTTTTTTGGGATTGTTGCTAAATTTTGCTTTTAGTTGCTAAATCTAAATGAAACATCTTGGATTAAATCTAGATTACAGTTCTTGATCATGCAATAACTGTTCAATTTTGAAAAAGTTTCCTAAACATTTTTTTTTAGTATAGTTTTTTTAAGTAGCTTTGTTATGTGCTTTTTTTTTATTAGTTTTCAAAAACATATATAGCTATACATCTTTCATTTTTATAGCTTTAGACTATAGCTTTATTTCAGTTCAGTTCATGTGGACTACTTTTATGATGCGTTCAAGGTGTTTTGTCCTTTTTGCATATTTTCATAGCCATTTATAGCACTTTTTTGTATAAAAACAAAAAAAAATGCAGCATGGACATTCTTTGAGAATTTCTCGTTTTGACTTTTTCAGAAGAAAAATAAAGTCATACGGGTTTGGAACGACTTTAATTTTTGGTGAACTATTTTCTTAAGTCTTTTCAAGGGTTCTCTCTCACATTCCTCAGTGGTTTGATGTGTTTCCAGTAATAACCATATATGGTATCTCAAGCGTTTGAACACTCTGGAGTGATACACTGAAAAGAAATGCCAGGAGATAAACCAGAGTTAATGATCTGCTGTTTCGCTAGAGAAAGCAAGAGCCCATATCTGCCGCGTTGATTTCAAATACCTCTCTTGTGTTCTTTGGGAAAACAAAGCTGTATTGTGTCCAAATTGATAAACACCATAATTTATTAATATCATGATTACTGCGAAGCCTCTTTAATTACCCTCAAGCGTCTTTGGGTGGGCAGAGCTGGGTATTGATCCATAAAGAGAGCTGGAATGAAACTATGAGATGAGTGATGAAAACAGAAAGAGAGCAAGATCAAGAGAAATGGAGCCAGTTTGCTGTTGTGACGAGTTAATCCCACAGTAAGAGCTTCAAAACAGAAATATTTTACTCCGAGCTGGCCTGACAAAAGAAGAAACAATGAGTCAGATACATGAGTGACAAGCAGAAGGAGCATGGGAAAAAGATAAATAGTAGATCAGCGAGTGGGAGGATGAATGGATGAGATGAGATGAGGAGACTATCAGAACTATCTAGAAGAAATGTACCACATTTGTAGCACAGGACTGAACTAAAGCTACAGCATGTCTCTGTTTTTTGGCGTCTGTTCAGTTTCTCATCCAGTACTGAGAAATTAAGTGATTGATTTAAGGCATATTACATTTACAGTAAAAGCAGGACTACATGCCTTGCCATCTAAATTGAATCTTTTTCAGTGACATGCTGGACTGAAATAAGGAAGCAAAATGTTCCCTTTCCTTTTTTTTTTATCCAATGTTTTTATACAGTTTGTAGGTTAAAGGCATTTGGAACACCATGTAGGCAATGTGTTTCAATTTAATGTAATTTAGGAGAAAAATATTTGAATGATTTTATCATGTGAATTTTAAGTATAGTATATTTTAATGTTAATATGTTAGGACATTGAGTAAATATGTTTAATGCAATGATTTAAAAAAATTATTGAAATTATTACAGTTTAATTTTTTATTCTGCTCTCTAAACGCTGGATATTATGAGATGATTTTTTTTCTAATTGTAATCGTGTCCTTCATAAGGCAGATATTTTTTAAAGTGACGTGACATTCAATTCTCAAGCAACATATTGCCTTTACAATGTCTTTTTTTTAGACAAATATTGAGCTACTTTATATTTTAGGAAGGGGCCCTTGCAAAAGAATCATCATGTTTGGGGGTCCTTGGGAATAAAAGTTTTGTATTATTTGTAATATTATAGTGTTCATTAATATGTTAGCTTTTATTTTTATGTTATGTTTTAATTTTAATTTTAATTTATGTTTCAGTAATTTAGTTATGTTTTATTTTTTCATCTAATGTTTTAATAATATTCTATTAAAATAATATTTAATATTTAAAAAAAGTATAAATTAAATAAATTATTTAATATAAAATAATATTATTCTATCAAATAATATTTTAGCTTTATTTCAATAAATAAAAACAATTTTAATAGTTTTAGTTAACAATACCAAAAAAAATGGAAAACTTCTAGCCTATTGTCTTTATGTTTGTATTTGGAAATTTAGGCTATATGTGCAGTTCAGAATCAGGTATTATTTTGTAGATGGCATATTCTGTGCAAGTTCTTCATAATGTATTTTACTTTGTCCTCTCTTTGTATTCTCTTTATAAGGTGGGCATGAATATTTCAAATGTGTTTGTCTATGAGTACGTTCTTTTCAGTCAGTCATCAGAATTTTGCCTTTCTATTTATCTCATCAAATCCTTCTCTGCTGTTCCACAAATCTGACCTGACCACACCACTCTAGCATATTTGACCTCTGGATGTCCAGACTGCTCCGTCTCCGTTCTCATCACAACCCCCCTTTACCTCCTACCCTGCTCTACCACCACCGGCCCACCCACCTTCTCCTCAATCTGCTCCATCGTCTCCACAGGTCGGGGATCAGATTCTGGAGGTTAATGGACGAAGTTTCCTCAGCATCCCACATGATGAGGCTGTACGAGTGCTGAAGTCTTCACAGCACCTGATGATGACGGTGAAGGATGTCGGGCGACTGCCACATGCCCGCACCGTAGTGGGTGAGACAAAGTGGATCACAAGCTCACAGATTACAGACAGCTCGGCCAGCAGCAGTGTCACAGGGTGAGTGAAAGGGGGTGATGAGAATGTGTGGAAACATGGAAAGTGTGAGAGATAAAGGAGTCATATGCATAGAAGGGAAAGCTAGTTCATTCCTGGATGAATCAGTGTGAATATAAATATTTCAGCCAAAAGGCTGAAAAATATTGAAAGATATTTTTTGCTTTGCTAAATCTGATTTGTCAGATTGCGCTGCTCACCCTCAGGCCATCCAAGACGGTGATATGTTTTTTTTTTCATCAGATCAGATTTGGAGAAATTTAGCATTACATCACTTGCTCACCAATGGGTCCTCTGCAGTGAATGGGTGCCGTCAGAATGAGAATCCAAACAGCTGATAAAAACATCAGAATAATCCACAAGTAATCTACATGACTCCAGTCCATCAATTAACATTTTGTGAAGTGAAAAGCTGCATATTTGTAAGAAATAAATTCATCATTAAGACATTTTTAACTTCAAATCATTACTTTTGGCCAAAAATACGAGTCGTCTACTCTGTAAATCTGTTTCGATGCAGAAAAAAAACTCATCTACATCTTGGATGGCCTGAGGATGGATACATTCCAGCAAATTTGAATTTTTGGGTGAACTATTCCTTTAATGGAGCAGAGCAGAAAAAGAATATTCAAGGTCTCCAACTAGATTAACTAGCTCTTGGCAATGTAATTTACTGACAGTTTTGATGGTCTCAGACATCCAGCAGGGAAGAAGTGTGAAACCACTAAAAATATCAGTACCGTAAAAATACAGGCCTACATATTTTAATATTGTAAAATCATACATTTCTAGAAGTGTATAAAATTCTAACACCCTCTATTGTACATTAAGCAATACTACTATTTCACCTAAGACAATTAGTATGCTGATTTGTTAATTTGTTCTTAAACACAGCACAAGTCATGTCTTGGTGGTGCGACTTAATGTTCTTTTTTAATAAATTAAAAATGTACAGTACAGTTCAGCCACAGTAATTTAATTAGGATTGAGGTGACGCTTCCAGGCATAGTTTAATTTACTGTTTTAAGAGCAGATTATTCAATAGATGAGTTTTAATGATTTAATTCTGAATATCAGCATCTTTCCAAACCTCCGGGCCATTCGCATTTAGAGGCCTGTAAATTGAAAGGAGTGTATTCATGGGATTATTCCAGACACTGCTGGTCTTTCACAGACTGTTTGGAGAATATGAACCTGTGAGTGTGTGCACAGCACACTAACAGGATCATAAAGCAGCTCAGGTGTGTCTTGTGCCAGTTCTCTGGACCTTCTTGTTAATGGAGGTTAGCTGATGAGGTGAGCCGGGTGCTCTGCTCTCATGCCAGGGGAAAAATGCAAGGTGGCATTTTATATAAAAGCTTATTATCAAGCTGGTGGTCTGGGGTACGAGCTCAATCCAAAGCCAAGGGTGGAACTGGCACAGGGTACATACTGGTACATATTGTACCAGTCATTGTTAATGACCAAATTGATAATTTGATAAATAGCTGTTCTTGATATGACTGCAAAATGCTTGCAGAGTAATACAGAGACATGAAGCACAGCTATGTTGGAAAGCGATTGTCTGGCACAATGTTCAATTATACAGTTTAGTGATCATTATACAAACATTTTTGACCAGAGAATGCAGCGATTGACCATTCAGCTGTGTGATAATGTAATGTGATGTAATGTAATGTAATGTAATGTGTAGGAATATATGAGAATTTAACCCCACTGTTAAAAATTTTAGGGTCGGTAAGATTTTAATGCATTTTAAAACTTAAAAATATATATTTTAATTTATTCAGCAGCCGTTGCTTTAGAGTCACTAAATCCTTCAGAAATCATTCTAATATGCTGATTTGGTGCCCAAGAAACATTTCTTATTATTTCTTATCAGTGTTGAAAACAGTTGTGCTGCTTAATATTTTTGTGGAAACTGAGATACATTTTTTTTTAAGATTCTTTGCTTAGTAGAAAATTCAAAAGAACAGCATTTATTTGAAATATTTTATAACAATTTAAAAGTTTTTGTCACTTCTAATCAAACCAAAACAATGGCCCATCATTTTCCCTTAGGCATCCAGACCTGATCGAAATGCTTAACTCTAAAACCAGAAGGTAGATCAGTTTTGTACATGGCAAGTGTGTCAGAGTCTCTGTATGACTCTACATCTGTTTGTGGACGTTCGAAGGGGTTGTAGAGCATGTATGGTATTGATTTCTCCATGTTTACCTCTCTCACATAGACTCTCTCTGGACCAGGGAGCATCAGCATCAGGAAAGGTGAGTACTTTGTTTCTATATTTGAACAGAATGTTCTCCACTGTTTGGTTTTAGCAGCGTTAAAAGAGTGAGTGAAATGGTGAAGGTGGTTTTTGAATGGCTCTCTGCAAATCCTGGTGAGCTCCAGACCATTTAGGATAGTTTTTTTATTGTCATAATAGAGTTGAGATTTAAAACGATTACAATTATTTGCTGAGCCTCTAAATGAAGATAATTAGTTACAGTACTACATTAATAATTATAGACATTACAAAAGTATTTTGTAAGTGCCAGAGCTTGATCAGAACATATACTTCTGAAAATGCTGTATACTTTTTGAATACTTTTCTGCAATACATGAAAGATATATTCATTTTTAAAAGGTACAGAGTTCAAAAGGTACTGAATAACAGGAATGCAACCTAATCAAATGCCTCCAGGATCTTTTTTGCAGGTCTGTTTATGTTCAAAGAGCCTCTCTTTTGTCCTCCATAGTGAGGATATATTGTTGTTATGCAAATGAGCCATAGTCAGTGATTAAGCTGCATAATAGATCAGACTCATGTATTTGCAGTGCTTTGATAACCTGAACTAAACCTGAATTAAAGAACTTACCTTAGCCAGACTAATCACAAGAGAAAAGGAGTCCGAATCACAGATCATTTCATATTTGCTCACATATCATTGTCGGTTGATATGGGAACGGCTAGGCAATCGCACACCTGTTCTTGTACTGCGGCTACAAAGAAAGAGGACATTTGTGAACAGAATGAGGAGAACAGAAGAACTGAAAGACATAGGAAGGACAAGAGATGGAAGAGAATGGGATGAGAGAGGAAGGTGTTATCGCTGTAAATTATCGTCTTGGTCTGGGTAAAGAGAGTGTCAGGTAGACGCTGCCAAGAGGCTTTGATCCCCCCGGGCATATGGTATCCAAGGTGATCTGTATTCAGACTGGTTTCCGCAAAAGACACATGCACTTAACATTCTTACCATCACTGTGTGTTTGTAAGACTCGTGTAGAGCTATACTGTAATATATATGAGAGAACAGGAAATAATAGAAGGGTCAGTTTGGTATGCGGTACCTTTTGAACTGCGACTTTTAGAAAATGAATAAGCTAAAATAAGTATTTCTATAAAAGCATATACCACACTTTCAGATGTGTTTTGATCAAGATCAGGTACTTAAACTTGATTAAGTAAAGTATTAAAGTTAGTCATTGGCAATAAAAACATATTTTGTTTAAACATTCTTCTGTTTAGGAAATGAAGGAACACCTGGAATATATTTTAGCAAATTGCCAGTTTAATTAGAGTAGCATCTGGGGACACAGAAAAAATATTAGTGAATTTATTTAAAATTATTACTTTGTTTTGATAAGTGAAAACAAACTAATATAATTTCGATCTATACAAATTGTGAGTATAATATGTATGAAGTGTATCAAAGGAATAGTTTATCCCAAAAGAGCTTTGAGTTTATTTACTTTAGCAATGCTAAGATTGAAAATTAATGCAGAAAGTACATTGAAAGAAAAATTTGCAAGAAAACACATAAATACAGAACTTGAGAAATATAAAAACAAATATTCAAAACACATTCAATAATACAAAACCAAATAATAATAAAAGATATACATTTGTGCACACACATCCATACACACACATACAATAACAATAGAGATTTTTATTTTTTATAAAATAAGAATTCTGTCATCCTTTCCTCAACCTCATGTCATTCCAAAACATATATGACTTTATTTCTTCTGTGAACATAAAAGGAGATCTTTCGAGAAATATCTGGTAACCAAAATAATGGCAACCAAAACTGTTTGATGAGAAATGAAGGCATAATATTCATTTCTGAGTGAACTATCTCTTTAAGATATATACGTTAGATATACATGAAAATGGCCTTCATAACGGGAATAACTCTTATGAAGAATGAAAAAATATGCATAGAATAGAGGGCAAGAGTAGAAGACATAAAAAGACAGGATAGGATAAGACAAGAGGTGGTGAGAATGTGAAAAGGAAAAAAAACAGCAAGGTGACCCACCCAATGAACAGGGTTTTACAAGGTCCTCCTCTAAGCCGAGGTTTATGCACAAAACAATGGATTCCTATAAAGTCTGGGCAGTGCGTGAGCACTAACTTATTACGACGGGGCTGATTATTGCATACAGTGGGAATGACAGGCTAAAGGACACGGTTAGATGAAGTGTCTGGGCTCATGTCTGTGGGCTCTGAGCTTTTGCAGTAAACTACTCACTTTGTATTCCAAAGACTCGCAGCTCCATGATGCTTCGGAGGACGTTGATAAGTTACATACATCAGTTTGTACGAGAAAGTCATAAATCACTCCTGATATGTAGACACAAGCGTGCAATTGTAAGTAAACACGCATACGTTATGCAGTTCCTATGAAATAACATTCAAATTACAGTTTATATTATAATTACTTGAGTTCATCACAGTAGCTGCAGTAAAAAAGCACAAACTTTGCAACAAACGTGCATTGCTTAACAGGAACAATATTTTTGTGGTGTTATAGCAAATACTTTTTTAGTCTCTCAGTTCCCTAAGATGATTTTCCAATGTTTGCCTGCAGAACGACCCAAGCGTATAAATTGATAATCACATAAATGCTTCATTATGTTTTCATCAGTATACATTTAAAGCTCCCTGCAGACAATTAATAATTGGTAAAGTAATTGTACGAAGCTCAGTGAAGGGTGCTTTGATTAATTGTAGGTCAGGTAGGAGCAAGTTGAACTTGTATAGGGTTCGTTTTTACTTTTCAGAAACGTTCTAAACTTTAACACGCATTCAACAGACAGAAACCAGTTCATATCTGTTGCATTTACTGCAGCTGAAACTCATTTCTGATCCAGATATTTGAGAGTGAGTTCACGTCTGGTTGTATTTTACGCTTTCTAGAAATATACTAGAAATCAAGTCACATTGATGTGGGGTCACAACTAGGATCTCGGTCATATAAGATAACTTCCTTCTCTTCTGCAATATTACAATAATTCTGCCTCAAACGGTTTTTGCTTATTTGCAGGCCAGAATTCCTCGCTGTGTGACCTTGTTGAATGTTCGCTGAGTAAGGCACTTATTTCCATTGCCTGATGTGAAATCTCTGTATATCCCAAGCGAGACTCAGCCCCCTCTTTGCCAACTCATTTCAGCTTAAACCCATTTCAGCTGCCCTCATTTTGAAGCTAATTGAATTCTCCAAATTGACATTGCCCTTTTAAGACAAGAACTACGGTGGCCCTCAGGGGGCCTAGCACAACGGCATTAGTAAAGTAAAGAAAGCACAGTAAAATATAAAGATTGAACAATTCTGACGATGTTTTGAAAATGCGTCTGGAGGGTAGCTTGGCAAATCCCTTCAGTCCCTCTCTATATAATATTTATATTGTCCTGGCAATATAAATAATATATAAATAACATAAAATAATATTTGTATTTATTATTAAAAATTCTGCTATTATAGTTACACATTAAACTGGTATAGAAAAAAGTTTTAACATAAAAACAATTATGCACTTCAAGGCCAAGATAATTCTTGAAGGGACTGTAAAGTGCATTTTTCCTGAACTTCTACCGACACATGCCCTGACAGGCTGTTTTTATGTTTGGATTGGTCTGTATATAAGAACGCTTGCTTATATCTCTGAGATCTTATCTCCAGTGTGCCTTTAGGACATCTATTGACTGCGCCGCTCTGCCACTGTTCTAAAGAGAGGTGTACAAATCTATCGTCTCTTTGGGAGAGAAGTGCTCTTCGAAGCACAGGACTTCATGTAGCTCAAGAGAGAGGAAATGAAGCTCCAATTTTCGACATGGGCCGTAGTCAGGCCGAAACAGTAATATCATCTGAGAACAGAGATCTTGTGCTTTGTTGAAAAGCGTAGTCATTTGCTCCACGTCGTCGGTTAGAATATTAAAACTCTGATAATGAGACAGATAGAGCTGTAACCGACAGCAGCTCCCGAACCCAAGCATTTGTCATTTTAATTAATGTCTAACCAAGGTGACACTGATCTTGATCATCTAATTATTTAATTTATTGCTCAGTGGCCTTATGTTTTAGCAGTTAGAGGTAATGTGACGGCAGGAGTTAGATTCATTTGTTTTTACATCATTTTGATGGAACTGAAGATGAATCTATCTATCTATCTATCTATCTATCTATCTATCTATCTGTCTGTCAGTCCATCCATCCATCCGTCAACCTGTCTGTCTATCTATCTATCTATCTATCTATCTATCTATCTATCTATCTATCTATCTATCTGTCTGTCTGTCTGTCTGTCTGTCTGTCTGCCGTTCTTTCTGTCATTCTATCCATTGTTCTATCTATATCTATCTCAGAGTGTTTTTTGGTTGTTGATTATTATATATTGTTATAGTAATTACTGCCAGTTCCACCCCAGGATGAACTTCTCCGCACTTGCCTGACTTTCACTTTGCTTCACTTCATCCAAGGACAAGACTTCTTTCAGTCCAGAAGCATATCCCCTATAGGACATTTTATTTTTATAATTTTTATATTTGCATTGTATTTTATTTAAGAGAAAATAGCTTTCCGGTCTGTATAGAGGTGAGTTATCTCAAGTTCCTTTTAGATAAAGCTCAATCTGGAGATAAATTGTCTCATTGAAGCCTTATTCAAATTCACTGGGGTGTGATATGTGGGGACACGGCTGGAGTTTCTGCTCTCTGAGTCGCAGTCGCACAATGCAGTTCTGGCGGACAAAACACTTGTTCTGATTGTGCTGTCCTAAAGTTATGATATTGATCAGCAATTATGTGTTCCTGTGATTAAAGAGGCTGTCAGTCGAGTGATGTCATAATTGGTAACCATAGCGGTTGTAACACTACTGATGGCCCATGATCGATCCCATCTTGGCCGCTATCATTCTTAAGGAATTATAAAACCTCACATTTTTCTTGCTTGTTTTATTGATCATCTTTTGTTGGAGAGATTCTGCTTGAGCTTTGCTTTTTGTAATTGGGCAGTGGAGCCGATATCCCAGAGTGCTCTGGAGGGCAGGACTTTTGAACCTCTCAACATCAAACTAGACAGAAACACTTGTGTTCTCATCGGCAGAAAATGTATATATTTATACCATTTCATATAGTTAATCAATAGCAAACAAAGAGTGACGTTTTTTTTTAATGAATGATTACAAATGTGAAATGTGCTAAACAAGAAGTTAATTAAGAGACATATTAGACACCATGAATCAAACGTTTAAATGACTAGGTTCAGTCGCAATGACTCACTTATTAACAGTGACTTTCTGCCCCCTACTGGCGATTTTAATTTCACATTCAGGGTATCTTTTATTATTTAAATTCAACTTTGCCATCACAGGAATAAATTACATTTTAAAATATACTGAAACAGAAAACAGTTATGTTAAATAGCAAATTTGTGTTTTCACTGTATCTATATTCAAATAAATAAATCCCAGAAAATATTGAGATATTATTTTTTGTCAATATCGCACACTCCTAATATATATATATATATATACTACCATTCAAAAGTTTGGGGGTCAGTAAGATTTTTTTTAAGAAATACTTAAGCAAGGATGCATTAAGTTTATCAAAAGTGACAGTAAGAATTTACATTTGTGTTACCTCAAAGAATAAATTAAATGCTGTTCGTTTGAACTTTCTATTCATCAAAGAATTCAGCAAGTTGAAATCTACGGTTTCCACAAAAATAAATAAAATAAATAAATTATGTACCACCTCCTAGAGATTTATCTGGATGTTAATTTGTCAAGTCTATTGAGCCCAGAGTTCCAGGATTATCAGAAGAGTTTGTATACAGCATATAATGAAAAATGTACAATTTAATAAAGTTAGCTTCGCTTCTGGTAAGTTTCAGACTAACACTGATCTGAGGACTCAGTATTTATCTCATCTGCAGTGGTTGGCCACAGCAGTGTTTCAGAAACAGTTTGTTCTCCGGGTGAGGATGAATTTGAGTTCAACAGCACAGCAACCTCATGAGTTTCTAACTAAGGGAATTTATGTGAAATCATGGGGTTTTCAGAATAAAACAAAGAGAAAGAGGAAATATAGTAAATGGCTCTCTGGACTCTGGCCCTTGTGAGAGCAATATGGTCAGGACAGCATTTTATGTTTGTTTTTTTGTAATTGTATTGTATTATATTTAATAATTTCCTAGGTTTTTGTTCACTTTGCCAGTTTTGTTCTTAATTGCATTCTTTTTGTCTCTACCTTTGGTTTGCAAGAACAGCGAATTTCTAGACTAGTTATTCTTCAATGTCCAGTAAAGGACATTAGCCTCATGGGTCAAACCAGTCAGGGAATTTTCCTCTGAAATAGTGTGAGAATAAATGGTCTGTCATTTGATGCAACCGAAATGCATTGGTTCCTGTGGGAGTGCTGTACGATAGAGCTTATCTAATATGCAGCGTTTAACACAAAACACACTTTGTTCTAAAGAGAAAGAAAAGAATAAGGGCAAGAATAGTTCAGGCATGATCAGCATTCACTCACCTCAACCTCCGTCTCTGTCTGTATTGATCAAGCTCAGTTCAAAGCCTTGTGTCTTTTGACGGTTTGATAACATAGACACTAGTGCTGCTTGACTGCACCTGCAAACCAGTCGGCCAACAAACATGCATCTCCACCCAACAAGTCAATAGGCTGTTCAAGCAGACAGAACTAGATAAAATGAATTTAAAGCATGCAAAACACCCCTAATCGACCCAAAGTGAACCTCAAACCAATCAAATAGGTAGGTATGTAGCAAGTACCTAGCTAGTTATACAGTTTCCAAACTAGTTTACTGAAGTGTTGTGGTGTCATCCTTTAGCTGGAGTGAGTGCCAATTCTAGGCTGAGCGAAACACTGATCGATGATCATGTCGACTCTGGAGCAGTGCTTTTTTATTAGGAGACTAATTAAAGGGAAAGCTGCTCTCAAGGAAAGTGGCTGAAACATGAGAGAGAGAAAATAGGGAGGAGGGTAGGAGACATTATGGAGATGAGAGTTATGATATTAGCAGTGAACCAGAGGCTTATCCAGTGATGTTGGAAGATTTCAAATGTGTGCTTTAAGGCCACATGTGTCTTAATATTAGTATTAATATTGCATTTCTTCTCTTATTTGCATTACTTATTTTCTTTATTCTCCTCAGGGTGGCTTTTATAAAGGTGTGGCAGGATCTCAGGTGACTCTGTCCAGTTTGGTGAACCAGAGCAGGGCCATGCTGGAGGAGCAGGCCAGACATCTGCTGACCGAACCGGAGAGGCAGACCATGGGTTACTACATCCAAGAGTACCGTGATGGTCACATCGGTGTTGAGCAGCTGGTCATGGCCCTCCTTGAGCTGTTCAATACACATGCCAAGGTGGAGACATTTACGTCAGTCTTTACATTGCTCTTCCTGAAAAAAATGCATGTGATCATGTTTGGAATAATAATCTGCCACAGTTTAACAGTCTAACAGTTTTGCTCTCTACTTTATTTCTTGATTTTTTTTTCTTGATGTATTATCATATTTTGTAGTTTCTACCAAAATCAGTATTGTTAGTTATTGTTAATACTATAAAATGACTTTTTGTTTGTTTTTAATGCAATTTTATATTATTATTAATAATAATAATAATACTTATTATTATTATTATATAAATCTGAATTAATAATATATAAATAATAATAATAAGTGTTAGAATGATTTCTGAAGGATCATGTGACAGAAGAACGACTGCTGAAAATTCAGCTTTGCCATTAAAAGAGTTACATTTTAAACTATATTAAAATAGAAAAGCTATGTTAAATTGCAATAATTTCACAATACTACTGTGTTTTATAAAACATTAAAATCTCATGTCATCCCCAAACTTTTGAATGGTAGTGTAACTACTTTAATTTTCTGAATTTTATGCACAAATCTTTTTTTTTTTTATTAAAGACTTTACTAGTTGAATGAATGGTAAGCAGATAAACATCAAATTTTCATTTTTGGATGAACTATCCCTTTAATAATACACATAATACTGACACTACCCAAAATGTCCCCAGTATATTGGGCCATCATTGTCCAGAGATTTACAGTGAGTATAACCTAATAATATATTCCCATTTATGAACATATTAAAACCCTTGAGATAAAAACAATCAACACGAGCCCGGTCACATTCACGGCTCTGGATGTGTGTGTATTTGCAGTTCTCTCTGCTGTCAGAGGTGAGGGGGCTCGTGGTCCCTCAGGATGTAGAGAGATTTGACGGCCTGGTTCTGAGACGAGAGATCGAGGCCCTGAAGGCGAGGCAAGGTGGCGGAGCTGGGTTTCAAGACTCTTTCTCCATGGTTTCTTACCCTGACACACTGGCCTCCTCCTCAGCCAGCTTCATGACCAACACCACCCTCAGCTCCGCACGGGTAAGAAGAAACATCTGTGTTCAGAATGAGTTTCTATTGAATGCTTGTGTGCAATTATTATTGAATCAGACCCAGTGTCTGTATCTAGAATTTCAGGCAGGAAGTGTTTAAGGATGTGCTTCTGTATTGGTATGGGATGAGTGGATGGCATTGTTGCTGTGTGTGACATAGACATAAAAAGCCCTTCACAAAATTGGTGGGCAATTTGGGCACAAAGAAGGCGTTTGCAGATTACTAGGATACAAGATGAAGGGCTGTAAAGTTGCTGTGGGAAACAGCTTTTGTCCTTTCTGTTGGAGGCTTTTATGTCCTCCTGTCTCACTCTGTCCAGGCATGTCTCACCTCAGCTCATCTTTGTCTCGTTGTGAAAGTGCAGCTGTTTAGATTTGTAGCCATCTCAGTTCACAGGTCTTAACACCCAATTCCCTATCCCTCTCAATAAAACAGGAAAGACTCCTCTGGCTGATAGATATGATGGAGGTAGGTTAAACAATCTCTCGCTTACCTTTACAAAATGTACCATAGTAACCGTAGTTCCCACCAGCAAACCATAAAAATATATTACTGTCCTTACTTAAGTACTGTAGTAATATTCAGCGCAGTTTGTCCTGCACCATTTCTGCTGCAGATATGAACGATACCTCAAATGATGCGGATTATTGAGGAGAGGTGTGTTATTACTTTTCAGAGCGATTAGACTTATGATTTTTGCCCAGTGAGCGATGAAATGACTGAAAAAAAATCATATTAACATTAAAGGAGGTACTTGAACAATACAGTATCTAGGGACTGGAATATCATAGAGACTTATGATGGGGGTTTTTTCCCAGTAACCAACCACCCAGAACACCCTAGCAACTGCATAGCAACACAAGTCCACCTAAAACACCCTAGCAACACCAATCCACTCAAAAGACCCTAGCAACTGTGTAGCGATGCAAAAAGATTTACATAAAACACCCTAGCAATTGCATAGCGACACTAAAACTCCACCTGGAACACCCTATAAACTGTATAGCAACATAAACTAATCCACTCAGAAAACCCTAGCTACATAGCAACACACACAAATCCACATCGACAACACAAAAAACAACCAGAGCACCTTAACAACTGCAAACCCAAAACAAATCCACTCAGAACACCTTAGCAACTGCATAGCAACACAAACAAACACTATACACTCAGAACACCTTAGCAACTGCATAGCAACCCAAAAAACAACCAGAGCACCATAACAACTGAAAACACAAAACAAATCTACTCAGAACACCTTAGCAACTGCATAGCAACACAAACAAACACTATACACTCAGAACCTTAGCAACTGCATAGCAACACAAGAAAACAAACAGGCCACCTTAGCAACTCCCTAACAACCACCCACATTACCATAGAATTAAGCACCACTCAAATCCTCTTTAAAAAATTGTCATTTTTAAATACCAATTATGGATGCTTGTTTCCGCCACTGAATAAAAAAAAAAAAGGTAATTGTGATGCAATTCAGATTTTTCTTAAATTGTGAGTTGTAAGGTCAAAATTATGTGAAATAAACAAGTCAATCGCAAGTTTATATTTCACAATTCTGAGAAAATAAGTCAGAATTGTGATATATAAACTTACATTTGGTGGGAATAAAGTAAAAACAGCGAGAGAGTCAGAATTGCGAGTTTATATTTTGCCATTTTTACTTTATTTCTTGCAATTTTGACTTTATAACTAAAAAAAAAGTCAGAAATGTGAGATAAAAATTATTATCTTTTATCTATTTATTTATTTTAGCTTCCACAACCAGTAAATATAACTATGATATTTTGGTGGAAAATATGGTTACTATGGTATTTTTTTAAAAGGTATTTTTAAAATATAAAAATGCATGTTTTTTCGGTTTGGGTGTGTCTCTAGCAAACACATATATTAAAGAATGAGTTTGCTATGATGTGGTTTTGTTTTTAATACACACTCACACATACAGGAACATAATACAGCACAGTTATGCTCAAAGTACACTCAAAGTCACTCATGTCTGTGTAAATGTGTGGGTTGCAGTGATCAGACATAAGTACATGCATGCATGTCGCAAATCAAAAATGTGTCGCTGTGACTTTGTACCTCTTCAACATGGGTCGTGTGTGTGTGTGTGTGTGTGTGTGTGTGTGTGTGCGCACTTTGGAAATGAGCGAATGTATTTGTATGCAAGCTTTGTTTGTGGCCCTCCTCTGTGGATTGGTGTTGTTGTAAGCTTGCCAGCTCTGGCTCTGGTAATTACAAGAAGCAGCGGCGGCGGTCCACACTGCAGCCCCGCAGAGCTCCTTCAGACGAAACGCTCGCTCTGGGACTCTCATCCTGGTACCGCACCTCATCAGCCATATGCAGAGCTGTCACCGCAGATAAGCCCCCCCCGACAAAATAAAAAAAGAAGAAAAGGTGTCGCAGAGAGCGTCCTGATTTATGCAGCAGGGGATTGTGGGAAGGTGGAGGACCTGAGCCAGTACAGTGCAATGTCTTTCTGAGTCTGCTCTGCTGTCTTAGTTTGAAGGAAGGGAAGGGAAGGGAACAAAACATTGTGTCCAGCCAGATTTGCTGAATGGGTCTCCAGTGGTTTGATGTCATTGGCAAATTTTTGCACTTAAAAGATTGTAGCTTGAAGAACCTTTTGAAGCACCTTTATTTTTAAGAGTGTAGTTAGTATTTTTTTTTATTATTCAGCAAGTGACAGTAAATACGCATTTTGAAAATCATGGTTTCCAACAAAATATTAAGCAGCACGACTGTTTTCAACATTGATAATAATAATAAATGTTTCTTGAGCAGTGAATCAGCATATTTGTATGATTTCTGAAGAATCATCTGAAAGACTAGAGTAATGGCTGCTGAAAATTCAGCTTTGTGATTACAGGAATAATTGCATTTTAAAATATTTAAAAACAAAAAAGTTATTTTAAATTGTAATTATACTGTACTATATTAGTTTTTACTGTAGTTTTAATCAAATAAATTGGTGAGCCTTGGGTGATTATTTCTTTCAAAGAGTTTTTTTTTCTTTTCAAAATATAAAAAAAATCTTACAAACTCCAAACTTTTGAGTGGTAGCATATATATGTGTATGTATATTTATGAAACTGATACAAAACTTGCATCATTTTGATACAAAAATCACTGAAAATAATAACTTGCAGTTCAGTTAAAGTTAAGGGTTAAAAGTTCAGTTAAGGATTCATTAGACTGAGTCAATCTGGTAACTCTTTTCTCTCTCTCTCTCTCTCTCTCTCGCTCTCTTTTTTTTTTTTTTTTT
>NW_015542376.1:310352-323520 GCF_001515605.1 Sinocyclocheilus anshuiensis | reverse complement strand
CTCCCTCTCCCCCGCTCTCTTTTTTTTTTTTTTTGGTAACTATCCATTATAAGAATTGACTCATAAGAGTCATTTGTAACAATTCATTAAAGAAACCGACTCAAGAGTCATTTGTAACTATTCATTAAAAGAACCAAATCATCAGACTCAGTTGTTCATGAATCAGACTACACTGTTCATGCTGTATGGTTTTAATTCACTAAAAAAAAAAAAACAATCATGAGAGTCATGTGGTCATAAATTGCATTGTATACTTTTTTTTTCATGCAGCTCTTGAGGTCAGCTCAATAGCAAGACATTTCTTGCTATTATTTCACAACAGTCTTAATTTTGTAAGTGTGAATAAGTTATGTTGTAAATTATGCAATCTTTTACCGTGCCATAGAAAACCACTGGCATTCACTGTATGGGGCACATCATTTAACTTGTGAAATTCATTCCATTATTTCAAATTATTTTCCTGTGAATAGTTTAGAATGCATCATGAAATATAAAAGTGGCATATGTGAATTATAAATTGTTCAAATATGCAGCAAAAAAGCACGATTATTATAAGAATGACAGCCAAAACACATACAACAAATTAGTCCATAAGTGCCTCTTTTTTTAAGTGGTGAACAAGCAAATCAAGTGAATTGATGAGGCTTTTGTTTTGGTGGAGGGGAGTTTTAATGAGCTGAATCACAGGTCTGAATGCAATCAACCGTCAACGTCACAAAACACCTCCCTCTTGTTCCACCCAAGCACACAAATCAGGGCTTCTCTTTTTCTCTGTGAGAAATGTGTTTGTGTGCGAGAGATGCGTGTTGGATGGAAAATGAGACTGGATGCTAGATTGAAATGTAGGACTGTAAGTGCAATTGTGTTTTGATGCCCCTCTGTGAAATGGGCCCTCAACAGAATGCAATTTGGATTTAACTTTTGTTTAAGGGATAAACACACAGCTGTATTTTCCATTTGTTTCATAGTCTCTTGTTCTTGTTTTCTCTCTTTTGTTTTTCTCTCTCCCAGAACGATGGTGTCACAGAGAACAACGGGGAACAATCTCTGGAGCGTAGCAATGCCCTGCCAGACATCTCTCTGGTAAGCCCTTCAGTTTGAGGAGGAACAGGAAAGATAAAAGAGGGGGAACAGAGAGAAAAAGAGGGAGTGTTGGAATCTGCTGAGGTGTGTGGAATAGAGAACTGACATTGAACACCTTGAAAATGACCAGGGGCAGATTATGACCAGTTTTGATGATGGCTTTTGAATGAAACCCGGTTATTAAAACTCTCAACATAGGGGTGGGCGGTATGACCAAAATGTTATGTCACAGGAAACGTAATTTTGTATCAAAATAACAACATATTTTATATATAGTTTTTAAATTGAATCTAGCAAATGCCATGTGAAAACAACTATTTATTTTAATTCATTTTCTATATGTTATAAAATGTATAAATAAAAATGTTTCGAGTGTTAATTTATTTTTATTTCAGTTTTAGTATTAGTTTTCAATCATTTTAGTACTTATAAGTACAGCTTTTTTCAATTTGTAATATTTGATAGTTTTAGTTTTTCACACAATATTTAATTTTATTTTATTTCAGCTTTTTTTTTTATTGACAAAAATGATAACACTGATTCATAATAGATGAATGATAAATCTGGCCTCAGTACAAAACCAGATTATGAACAGATATGTGATTTCAAAACGGAAGACTTTCAAAACTAACATTATAAAAAATACTCTATATTCTGACTTGAAATTCTGATTGTACATTGAAAAACAAACTGATGTTGCTAAACTGTGCTTCATATGCCCCAGAATGATTAATCCTTCAGTCATAATCTTTATTTACTCCATGTTTCTTGTTGCTGTCATGTGAAGATAACGTATGCAAAGTAGTCCTGCACAATTGATGAGAATATATCTACAGTACCACAGTATAGCAAAGTCTCTACTGTTGACATATTTTATACTGTCATGCCGCCCAGCTCTATCTCAAACGGCTGTAAAGGCTCGGCTACTCAGACAGCTGATGGTTGTTTGACGGAAAGAGAGAAATAGATGAGATGATGACACTGTCGCTGAAGGCTGCCCGTTGTGAGAGAGATGGCCGAGGAAGATTGGGGTCTTTCTCAGAGAGTTTCCTGTTGGTATTCTGATGAAATCCTATCGAGCACCAGAACAGCTCTATCAGGCGCTTCCACAAGTGCAAGTCTGGAGCATGTGAAAGTAAAGTTTCCAGAGAGCGTTCAGGCCCAGATAAAAAAAAAAAAAAACATGCAGACGACTCACATTTCGGTTTGATTGCTTTCTAATGGCACTGACACCTCATTCATCTGGCTTGTGCACACTCCGTTCAGCCTTAGTTTGTTCATTTCCTGTTTTTTTTTTTGTTTAGTTTTTTTGCTTTGCCACTTGGTCTGAATGAACCGATTGTTCTTGTCCTCAAAGCAATGATTTGTGGGTAATTGTCGAATGTTTTAATGTATGGGTGTATATGGTGTATGTGAATATTACATTATGAGCTGCGAAGATTGTGTTATTGATTGCGGAATGTTTTATTGATCTCCTTTGAAATATCACCTGAAATATGGCATCACTAACGCTCTCCTCTTTCATCCTAGGATGAGGTTCATTCCACCTCAGATTCCCCTCCTACCTTTAAACCTCCTCCTCCCCCAGGGCTTCAGCGCCGACCCAGTCGAAAAGCCACGCTTAGCAAACGTCCCTCTTCTAGCTCCTCCCAGTCGGGCTTGTACTTCACCGCCCCTTCTCGTTCCCAGAGCAAAGAACCCAAACACCCAAAAGCACCCAAACCTCACACATCTCCTCTTGACACCTTCAAGATAGATGTCCCAGCACCTCAACTCGCAGTTGTGAGCCAGCATACTATCGGACCGTTCCCCCGGGTCCAGTCTCCTAGTAAGGTGAAGCCTGCTGTCCAATCCTCATCTCCGATTCCTCCCCCCGCCCCTAATGTACCTGCGCCACCTGGGCCGCCGCCTCCTCCTCCACCCCCCTGCCCAGATAAGCCCGCCCCTTCTTCCCCAGCATCCAATCAGCACTTTGTCATGGTGGAGGTGCACAGGCCCAACGCAGAGCCTGATGTGAACGAGGTGCGGCCGCTGCCACAAGCGCGAGGTGAGACTGAAATATTTGATGCATTGTGGGCAGCTGCGGATATTTAATATATCATTAACCAGCTGTCAATTTCTATCCTTTCTGGTTATTTTCACCCATTTAATGGCTAAAAAGTCATTATCCTCAATGTTCAAAAGGAAAAATGATCATTTTAAAATAATTAGTTCAGCCAGATATTAAAATTCAAGCATTCAATCAGTTTCTTTTTGTGTTGCATGGATAAAATAACCACACGAGATTTGAATTATTTATGACTTAAATTATGGTTTAACAAATTAAATGAATTATGATTAATTGGGAACTACTTTGGAAAGTAATACAAAGTAATCTACAATTGCGGTCATACATTTACATATACCTTGTAGAATCTGTCAAATGTAATAATTTTAACAAAATAATATAATAAAAACAATAAATAATAATAAAAATAATAAAAGGTACTTGTTTTTAGTGCTGTCCTGAAGTATCTATTTTATACCTGGTTCTTAAAAACAAGCAATTTTTATGGTTTTTAAAATTATTAACATTCTGCAGATTCTGCAAGGACTATGTAAATGTATGACTATCAACTGTTTACATGCAGTTCAATATCAGTATGACTAAAGCAATAATTTGTCTTTTTGTCATTTAAAGCATTTTAGTCCAATTGAAATCATATAAATACTGGAATGCACTAAATGACTTTTAAAATCTGGTCAATGGTTGCATAAGTCGCATGACAATAAAAATATTATTACTGAGTACGAAATAGCATACTGTATAGTAGGTACTACATTTGGTTTGAAACTTTATTTGTGACCATTAAGGATGTTCTATGTGTTCTATATAGTATATATAAAAGGTGACTAGTATGAATGTTAGTTTGAATGAAATTCGGAAATACTGCATCCGCCATGTTGTCACTGTCATGGGACCTACGGTGTCAAGTGGGTTGCTTCACTGCCATTCACGAATCCACTCCCATGGCCTCATGGGATACTAAAGTGTCCATCAAATGCACACTTCAGAATCTTGCAAGAAGTAGGAGGTCATCAGGGTGCTTTTCACCTACTGTTATGAATACTATGAATTTGGACATACTCGGCTCACATAATGTTTTTCGCCTACTATATAATATGGAAGTAGGCATATTCAGATGCAGGGTATGTGTTCCTATATCAGCTCAAAATATCAAAAATGTTTGATATCCTCCGATGGGATGGAATCATAGCCTGAAGCTAAAAAAAATCGTCAAGCATGTGTAAGTTAATCGGCCCTTGGCACTGTGCACATGCTCAAACACATAACGTGTATTTAATCCTTTAAATATTCCATTACGTGTCAAGTATTTTGGGAAAAACAGATGGAGACTGTAGCTGGACTACACAAAAACCACTCGATTATAACTGTATATAAATGTACTTAATGTTCTTGTAGGAGGGACATTATCCCAGCTGTCAGACAGCGGACAGACCCTCAGCGAGGACAGCGGTGTGGACATTGCCGAATCTGGACGTCTCAGTAAGGAAAGCAGCCCACGTCCCGGCCGCACCAGAACCCCACGGGATGGGCACGGAGGAGGAGAAACATCTGCCAAACCGGTGAGACCGAGAGAGAGAGAGAGATGGATGTGTGAGAGTTAATGACAGTGACAGAGGGTTGGTGTTAAAAGTGTGAATGAGAGTGAAAGAGTGATGACAGAAGAGTGCAGCCGCATAAATCTGTTTCCTCCCTCTGACTGAGCGTGCTTGACTTTTAACAATTAATTTTCACTTTTCTTCTTTTGGTGCATACATTTCCTTTAGTTTTTCTGTTCTTTCTTTGTTGACTCGTCCACTTCATCTCATCTCATATCACTGATCCAACAGCTCTCTGAAAAACCAATCTCAGTGTGCTGAATCAAGACGCGTCCGTCTTCCTTCTGGCCGTCCTTTAGCTATTTGCTTCCCGGCTTTCTTATACGCATGAGCTGTGTTGTTGATCTCGCAGAGTGAACTAATAGTGCTATCTGAGGACACTGTGGTTGGGTGTAAGCCACTTCCCGTGGCCCTATTTTAGGCCGTCAGACACAAAGCAATGTGTATCATCAAAGCCAAATGTGTCTTTGCTTCCTATCTCTGTTCCCTTTCATTCTCTCTCCCTCTCTTTGATTTGCTACTCTCTTGTCTCTCTTTTTTCTTCTCTCCTCCTCTTCCCATTTTTCCATCCTGTCTCTAATCTGTCTGTGAATCTACCTTGCAGCCGGGTCTGTTGGAGCCTACATCCACTCTAGTGAGAGTGGCAAAAAGCGCCAGTACTCTGGGCATCGCAATAGAAGGTGGGGCAAACACACGTCAGCCCCTCCCACGCATCGTTACCATACAGGTGAGTAGCCCATACAGAGTTATTTTATATAAAATAATAAATATAAAGTAAAATAATATTAAATATTTATATTTTTTATAATATATTATAATAGTTAAAGCATGTCAACATATTCTGTTACACCAAATACACAAAATAATGATCTTTAAAAAAGCATCATATGACCCCTTTAATAAAAATATATATTAAAAATATATACAGTACATACACAAATATAAAATACGTGTTTTTATGTTAAAAAAAAATACTGATCAAAATACAGTAAAAGCACTAATATTATAAAAATATTGCAATTTAAAATAACTTTTCTGTTTTAAAATATTTTAAAACATAATTTATACTTATGATGGCAAAGCTGAATTTTCAACAGCCATTACTTCAGTCTTCAGTGTCACGTGATCCTTTAGAAATTATTCTAAAATGCTGATTTGTTGCTCAGAAAACATTTCTTATTATTATCAACATTGAAAACTGTTCTTTTAATATTTTTGTGGAAACTGTGATATGTTACTGATGGTATTAAAGAAAGTCACTTTTTGTCTTCATTTATTCCAATTTATTTGCCTTCATTTATTCTATTTAATTTATTCCATGAGCAAAAGTGTCCAATAGTATGGAGGGTTACTAAGATAAAGTAAGTAACATTTTACTGGTCATGTGATCTCAACATGGCAGCTCCCATGAGGCGATATTTTAAAATATTTTTATTAGGCTACTATATGTGAATAACTATGATTTTTAACATATTTTATATTAATTTCTATTTTATATTTTATATGATATAAATTACTGAATAACCTTTTAAGTATTATATTTAATGAATCTCACACTGTTTGTGCTACAGATATGAATGACACCACAAATCGTGAAGCTTGAGGAGAGGAGTTGTATTACTGTTCTATTATTTGATTGTCACCTGGAAGATGGTAAAACGGGAGCAACGGTAGTCATATCTAGCAGCGAGAATGTCATGGAGACTTGTATAGGGGGCTCTTTTGAGTTGGTTTAGTAAGCAACCTCCTAGAAAACCCTAGCATCCGCATAGCAACTTTTAAATTCCACTTTGCAACAGGATAGCAGCACCTTGACCAACATCCTAGCAACATAGCGTGATTTTTGTACAGGCAAGTGCCACACATTTTCTCCCGTTGTAGTTCATCTAACAATACTGAACCTGAGTATGAAGTAATACTGTGGTACTATTGGGCAGCTGCCAGGTTTTACAGCTGATTATACAATTTCAAAACCCTCTGTCAGGTCTAAAGCCAATGCAGAGCCCAAGACAATGACAGACACAAAATGAGTCCCAATCATGGGCTCTCTGCCGTCAGTCATATGTAGGTCTATAAGAGAGCCGACAGCCTTGCTGAATTAAATAATGAGCACAGGAGCATGTTATAGACCTCCAGTTGTAGTCAGCGGTAGCGCAGGAAGCAGCTGTTGATGTTTGATGCCATTGTGGCAGTGGATTATTCCTGATTCTGTCTTTTCTAGTACTTAAAATCTCAAGCACACTGTTGAACAGGCTTGTGGGAATGCTGGTGGTTAGGTGTGCAATTTGTAGAGCGCGTTTATATGTGAAAGGCTCTCTGCGTTTCTACGTCCGACCGCGCTGGAGAGGAAATTATGTGCATTTTAAGGCGGGAACTGCTTCGGCTGTGAAAGACGAATCTGAAATTACAGTGCCACTGATTACAGTTGATTTAGCAGCAAATCAGCACCATCTTAATAAAAGCTTGAGAGACAAAAAAAGAGCAGACGCTGGAGAACAGGAGAGACTGAGCAAAAATAAGAATGTAAGAGACAGTGAAAGTAAGCTAGAAGAAAGGAAGTAAATGTAGATTGAGAGATGTAGAAAGTGCATCTGGGGAGGAGAGAAATGGACAGGCTTGAGTGGGTTTTAATTCCCCGGCTGCAGTCGGTTCATCAGTGTCATAATGAAAATGCAACAACAAAAGCACCTGTAGATTAGATAATGTGGAGCTCTTTTGTTTCGATCATTTTGAGGCAGTGAATGAAAGAAGACTGAAAGAAGACCGTGCTGATGAGACCTAAGTGAGTGACTCTTGCATTTTAACCTCCATTAGTTTACTACTTCCTGTTGCGTAAGTGCTGTCATGCTCTGAAGCAGGCTGATTTATGATCAATAGTTTCAGGCCAAGGATTAAAGGGGTTAAATTGGGATTTTGGAAGCTGAGGGACCCTAAAATCTGTTGCTCTAAATCATCTCCTCCCAAAAAAAAAAACAGTAAAAGATAAATGATCATCAAACAATTTTATGATGTGGACTGTCTGATGAATATTGCACACAAAAATGGCAAGAGCTTTCTAAAATTGTAATCTGTAATCTGATTGGTTGGGTGTACGTAACTTCCAGGTGAGGTTCTTATAGCTTTGCAATTTTTATTTTATTTTATCCTGAGAAACAAAGGTGGTTAAAACATACCAGCAGTTTGTTTTCAGTTCAGAATTGTCTGTATGTACAGAAATTCTGACTGCAAAGACAGCACACATTTCTTTGGTGAAATCAAGTGTTTACAGAGACTGCTGCAGGATTATTTGAAGGAGCTGGCACTATCACTTAAAGGGACAGTTCACCCAAAAATGAAAATCCTCTCATCGTTTACTCACCCTCATGTTGTTCCACACCTCTATGATTTTCTTTCTTCTGTGGAACACAAAAGAAGACATTTTGAAAAATGACTTTTTTTGTAAAGTCTCTAGTGTCGTTTAGACACAACATTCTTCAAAACATCTTCTCTTGTGTTCCACATAAGAAAGCCATACGGCTTTGGAACATCAGGTTAAAAAAAAATTATGACAGAATTTTCATTTTTGGCTGAAATATCCCATTCAGGATTACTTTAGTATTATTTATGTATTAAAGTACTCATTAATAGTATTTAATTTATTTATTAGTATTTATTTTGAATTTTTTAATTAAATTTTTGATATTTTCATTTTAATTATTTTGTTTTAGTAATTTTGTTATGTGCTTCTGTCATTTTTATTATTATTTTTTATTTCTGTTCAGCTTTATATTTTATTTCAGTTTTATTTAAATTAACAAAAACTATTTTTAATAGTTTTCATGTTAATTAACAATAGCAACGCTGATCTGTGTTGGGCAGTTTTTTTAGGTTGTTCTTGACCAGACTGAAGTGACCAGAGAGCAGCTGTAGGATCTGCCTTCATGATCAGTATACACTTCAATTTAGAAACGTTAACTTACTAAATGAACAACTTAATTTCAGATTCAAACATGTCTCAAATCTCTCTAGTGTGATTAAATCTGGGTTTTCAGCAAACTATCAATCATTTCTCCACCTGGGATCACTCAGTGATTAATTATTTTAATTTTCAACTTTGATGAATACGTCCTTCTTTGATTTCCCAGTTGAAATGCACAAACAAATGGCATATATTCCATCTAAATTCAGTTTTTACCCAACGGGAATATAACTTTCTACTCAGAGCCAAATCTACTCTATAAATACCATATCTGTGTGACTGCAAGTGTATTTAGCACCAAAACCGGACTGACAACCATATTCTGCTTCTATGTGAACGTAGTTGGTCTGAGTCAAACATTAAATCAATTAATCTTCATTTTGTCAAACTATCTCCATTTTCTTTCACACAGAGAGGTGGTTCGGCTCATAACTGTGGACAGCTGAAGGTGGGTCAGGTGATCCTCGAGGTAAACGGAGTGTCTCTCAGAGGAAAGGAACATCGGGAAGCCGCACGTCTCATCGCAGAGGCCTTTAAAACCAAAGAGAAGGACTACATTGACTTCTTGATCACAGAGTTCAATGTTGCTCTATAAGACCGTACGAGTCCCATGATGCTGACGGAATAAAAGAGCACCGCGACCGCGATGTCTTGCCATGATTAACCCCCAGAATCCTGTTACATGCTAGACTTCAGCTCATCCTCCTCTGTGGTGTTTTGAAACCAGTCACTGTTTGAAAGGCCATCCTGTGTGAGCCAACCCCGCGTTGACCTTTCCGACGGCAAATGCCAGGATAGAGCAAAAGTTCAGTCTGTTCTGTTCTGTCGGTTTGTTTTAGAAGATGGGACCATCTTTTCAGTTCTTTATGAGATTCTATAATGAAATTTGGTCACCTGACCGCAATACGGCAAGAGACTCTTCAGTGAGCTTGGATCTGTGTCGTGTTTTTGATATATGATACCATCATGGAGTCTAGGCCCAGCATCTTGTCCTGGTGTGAGAGTTTGTGTGAACGTGTCATGGAAATCATTGTTGTTGTTTTTTAAAGTCCTAGCTATTTTATAAGAAAGATGTGAAAATGGATCAAATGTGTTTAAAATATATATTTAAAGTTAAAGAGATGCACATAACTACTGATTATAGTAAATAGTGACTAACCCCATAGAGATTCAAACTGAAGTGCTTCTCTCTACAGATTTCTGTGAGCAGAACTGCTGAAACATCTGTCATCTGCCTTTTTTTAACTAGTCAGCCGGTTTAAATTTTTGATTATAGTTTGTGCTGTTTTGCAGTTGTTGTTGTTTTTTTTGCATCATACAGTAATTACTAAACCATGGCAATCAGTCATTAGGACAGAAATCCTGAGAGACATCTGCTCTGTTTCAAATATCTAGTGAGCTGCCTACGTAGACAGTATTTTAAGACAGCATAGGCACTTACAATTTTAAGATACCTTGTTTTGGCCTAATTTTAAGGCAGATGCACATGCATCAGGGCTCAACAATAAGGATTACTCATTGACCCTGATGTTAAGACATATCGTTTAGAAGTTTGGGGTAGATACATTTTTCAAAGAAGTCTCTTACGCTTGCCATAGCTGCATTTATTTGACCAAAAATACAGTAAAAACATAATATTGTGAAAATAATCACAATTTATATACAAATATACTACAATTTCAAATAATTATTTTCTATTTTAATCAATTTTAACATGTAATTTATTCTGTGATGCAAAGCTGAATTATCAGCAGCCATTACTCCAGTCACATGAGTGTCACATGATCCTTCAGAAATCATTCAAGAAACCTTTCATATTATCAGTGTTGAAAACAGTCTTTTATGGAAACCACAATACATTTTTCCAGGGTTCTGAAAAAGGGTTCATGGCTATTATTGCAAAAACTTGATAATATATTTTAATACTTTTAAATGCATGCAAAATATTCAATGTAAACATTATATAAAATATATATAAAATCTAATATATATATATATATATATATATGAAATATATAAAATTATACAGAAATTCATATTTTATATAATATTTTGTGTGTGTTGGGGACTGAAAAAATTGGCAGGGCAGGTAGAAATCCAAACTACTGGCCTAAATCAACATTGACTAAATCAAAATGTTGATTTTTAAAATTCAGTACAGCTAAAAACAGCAGCATGCTAATGCCCAACTGTTGAAATCAATTGCGAGTCGATTCTCCTGTTCACTTACTACATAGAGTGTTCCAAATAATTCACATTTCAGCTGGGGTGCTACCTATATAGGCCATAGACAGCAAGGCAGCTCACTAGATTTTGAGAAGATTCTTTGAGGACACACCGGCATTGTGAAGAATCTCAGAGAAAGAAAAATCATTCTCAGATTTATTTCGATTTAGCGAGAAAATGAGAAGACCCTTTATCCAGTTATGAGTGGTGAAGCAAGAACTTCACATTGCAATCAGAGACGAGCAGCCATCGAAATTAATGAAAAGTTTAGATCTTCAGCGAGGGATCTGATTGAAAAAAAGGCATTCAGACTGGGATAAGGTGGCAACACAAAGCAACAATGTGTCAGTCATGTTACATAAGAGGGAACAAGTGGGAGAGTAAATTGAGAAATGGTGTTATTGTTATGTGTGAGTCTGTCTGTCTTTGAATGCAGAGGCAGAGTGTGAAACAGTCCCACAAAGCCAAGATGTGTGTGTGTGAGAGGCAGAGTAAAAACTACCTGAAGCTTTGAAATATTGACTAGTGCAAGCACAGGACTGCTCATTTCCACCTGCCCACCCTCTCTAATATGACAGCCATCTTAAGCCCACCTAGATCACATATGCCACCATTTTCACTCCTCTACAGTCCCTCACACAGTGTGTTGCCTGTTAGTCTCAGACATTTGAACGTCTCGGTTACGTATGGTAAAGAACTAGATCGAGGCAGAGGCAACGGAACTCCGCCCCTTGAGGAAATGGAGCTTGGCCCGCGACTCCGAGATGATCATCTTCCCGCAACGAGAAGATGACTCATCCACAAACGCCACCTCACCATGCTACATGCCCAGGCACGTGAGGCAGCGATCGTGACCATCACCCAGCGCCAGGTAACGACCGCATCCAGAAACGCCCGGGTGATACGTTGTCTATAGCAAGACCCACATCGTCTTTACAAAGACGTAACGTCAAGTTTGCCACGCAACGTCGTCTCTAAAAAGACGCACCCGAAATTGCTCTTTTAGGGGAACAAGCTCTTTTAGCGTGCTGAGGCGCACAGGGGAGATGATCATCTGCAACACAAACAGGGGGTAGTGCAGTCTGATGTGTGCAACCCACTCGACACGGGAAACCACCACCGCTGAAGCGCCGTACCGCCAACACGAAGAGCTCTCCAAGAGCGCGCTGAACTCGTTCAGTCTTCTTCTCTCAGTAGAGTAGTCAGGAGCAGAACGATGTGATCGCTCGGCTCCGAAGCGAAAAGCTGAATATGCGCTGCATCTGCTGCCTACTTATACTCACGCTGTGATCAGCGGCAGCTGGATGCAATAATCGCATGCCAATGTGCATTGGCTCGTTTAGTTTACACTCGAAGTAGATTGGTCTCTCTAAGTGAGATCCCAATTTCGTCGGTCATCCGACGTGACGTCGAGAGTGACCGACTGAAAGGGAACGTCTCGGTTACGTATGGTAACCCTCGTTCCCTGAAGGAGGGAACGGAGACGTCACGTCCCAATTTCCCAATTTCGTCGGTCATCCGACGTGACGTCGAGTGTGACCAACTGAAAGGGAACAGTTTATATATGGTATATCTATATATTTTAAGTAAATTATTTGTAAAAAGTTGATAATATAATTTTGAATTATTTTCCTTTATATAGCCGAGGTGCTCAGAGGGAAGACAGGCAAGACAGAATGAACAACTTATATAGATGCAAAAAAAAAATGATTTTTCGTACTCAGTGTTTGTCTTGTTTTGTAGTACAAATATCTAAAAATTCTTAAATCCCAGAATGAAAGTTTGCTAATAATTTACTCACCCTCAGGCCATCCAAGATGTAGATGAGTTTGTTTCTTCATCAGAACAGATTTTGAGAACTTGAAAGCATTACATCACTTGCTCACCAGTGGATCCTCTGCAGTGAATGGGTGCCGTCAGAATGAGAGTCCAAACAGCTGATAAACACATCACAATAATCAAAAAGTAATCCACATGACGCCACTCCATGAATTAAGTCTTGTGAAGTGAAAAGCTGTGTGTTTGTAAAAATAATCTTAATACAAAGGGACAAGATTTTTTTCTTAAAATTCTTCTTAAATGTATAAACTTAATTTTAATATTTTTTTAGAAAACAAGACTTGATATCTTTTTGCTTCTCAAGTAAATGTCTTGTTTTAGTACTGTTTAAAGGGGTCATATGATGTTGCTAAAAAGAACATTATTTTGTGTATTTGGTGTAATGAAATGTGTTTATGC
>NW_015542376.1:304668-310306 GCF_001515605.1 Sinocyclocheilus anshuiensis | reverse complement strand
GTGGTTGACTCTTAACTTTTATAAAGAATATCTCTTTGGATTTGAGACTTTAGTCTTTGCAACTTTACAGATCTTCTTTATGCACCAAGAGCTTGTAACACTCCAAAGAGAAAGGAAAAATTTAAATCGCATCATATGACCCCTTTAAATATTTGTACTAGTAAACAAGACAAAATACTGTGTAAGAAAATAATTTTTTTGCTGTGAATGTAATGGATTTGCTGCTCCGATTTTATCACTTGTTTGTTTTGTTGCATATTTGTTTTATCCTCGTCTCTTTTACTTCCCGCAGTTGGGTATTTGCACTTTCATCAGTCATCTGAATGCAGTAAAGCATTTATCCAGTCAAATCTTCTCCCTTGAAATCTCAGTTCTGCAAACACCTGACAGACCGCATTAGGAATGATATGTACTCTTTGCTTCGATGCTCGTCCCACGGATGCAGAACATTAACGGCAATGTCCTGAATGCACAAAGGTATCAGTATGAAAAGCTTCAGAGGAGAGAGAGAGGGGTCTTTGCACCAGCATCTCTCAACCCACCGATGCAGCTCTTCAAATGGAGATCAGTTCTCTGTAGCACACATGTGGAGCCTCAGAGCTGTTGTGTTTTCATTGGTGGACAGGAATACAGATTAAAGAACAAAGCATGTCTGACCGTACTGACCTTCAAATATGCATAAACATACGATTACTCACAAGTCCCCAAGCACATTTACAGAATCAAGATCGAATGTTCAGGATTCGTCCTGAAAGTACTAAAATATGAAATGCTGCTTATTTGTTGATTGCAAACCTAGGTCAGACTAGCGGTTTTATTTTCTGTTCATTTTCAATGAGGTTTGTAGTTATAACCTTGTTAACAAAATGTGGAAAATGTAAATGTACAGTTTAAAACTTAAATTAAAATAAAAACTGAAAATATAAAAATAAAAGGCCATTAAAATCAAAATAGACCAAATTTATCAAGTTAAGAAATAATGGAACAAATATACTAGAATTATCAGGGTTGCAAATGTAGCTGAAATTAAGCTGTCAGGTTGGTGTGGATCAAAATGTTATTAATAGAATTAAATTAACTACAACAGGGTTGGGTTTGACGCATACAGGGAATAGGCCAACAACTACTTATAAAAATTGAGGAATTATTTACTTATTTGATGTTAAATTTTTAAAGAACGTTGATAAAATTATGATTCGTGTTGGATACAGTTAAGAAGGTCATGACCTCTGATGTGGGACAGGCAAAATTACCATTTGATGATGGGTGGGCTATATTTCATATCTAATACTGGTAATGCTTCTAAAAAGTCATGAAACACTAAAGTGAAGTGTGTTTGTGGAGAGTACCAAATGCAGGTCTGGATGACCTTTCAAAACAGCATTTATGACTTCATAAGTGATGAGTATTGGCAGTTAAGAAGATAAAGACAGCCGCTTCATCCTGCTGATATCTGCTGGTGTTGTGACTGACAGCATTTGAATGACAGTCAAAATTTCTGCTTGAGCTCTCCTACTTGACCTGCATTCAAAATAATTCCTTTGTTTTAACATCAGCACATATGCTGAAACATCGCTGCACAGTACTTTTCCAGAATCGTGTATTTATTCATTTTTATTGTCTTATTTTATTCCAATTGTTTTACCTCAACAACCCGCTGCCTTTGTTCCTCTGTCTGTCTGCCTCTTGTACAGTTTAAAGAGAAGACTACACAGCTACGGTATTTATACAGAAAGTGTGTATTTATTTTCCAATAAAGACAAAATGCAGGAAAAAATAAAAATCCCCCTTTGTCTTCCCATTCTTCAACTCCCACCAGTTTCTGGTGCTTTGTGGCAGGTACAAATCTCATTAACTATAATCAGTAAGATAATGTAAAATTAATAGACCCTCACGTCTCACTAAAATATGAAGTAATCCCCTAGCATGCCTTGAAACCCATTTGATCAAACCGATTCATACACAAACACATGATTATCTGGACTGGTTAGTTATCTGCAAGCAGAAGGCATCTTGTGGTTTCTCATTCATTAGGTGTCAAAGCACAGAGAAAACCATTAGAGGCGTACAATGCAAATAGAAAGCCTCATTAACAATATATAGCTCATGGCTGGATGAGGACAACACGGGATATGAGGAAATAATTGATTGCAGGCTTCATTTTGCATACAGGTCTATATTTTTTGTCTAGTATGTGTTAGTGTTAAAAAATAAACTGATGTATAAATCAAAAATAAAATGACTATATGAACAAACTGTGGAACCAGTGGGTGGTAATACTATGGTGCTTTGAAATATGTGCACCATATTCTTGTACAATCGTATTCACCTGTACTCCAAGAATACTGTGCAGTGATACATGGCTAAAATGTGTGGCAATATTTCCACTACAGTCAGCTACAGCTTTAAAAAGCCATTATATGGCGCCATAATGTGTCTGACAATGGTATCACAACAAATGTTGTAAAGGGGGTTGATTTATGACTATAACGATAAGCGTGTTGCTCTGTCATTGTACAGCTACACGAGGACATCTCAAAGAGAGAGATAAACTTCCATAGTAAAGTTTCATAGTTATATTAAAGAGAAAGATTGATATTTGGAACATATGAATGGTGTGGGTCTTTTTAACCCGCCTTCTTCTCTGTTGAGCCAATCAAAACGTTCAATTCAGCGTTTCACAGCGAAGCCCCGCCTTCAAAGTTCAAATCAACGTCTCTCTGTTCTTAGATTTAATGCTGTATAATGAATTAATTTCTACGTCTTTGTTGTAGCTTGTTAGGATTTTTCTAGAACACAGAAAACTGGCACATTTCACTTTGTACTTATATATATATATATATATATATATATATATAAGTATGAAGTGAAATAAAACTAGTCTCAAGGAGTGAGTTACAGAGATTGCGGCTCGCACGAGTTAGCTCAACGCGCGAGACCCGCTCGAGCTGAAGATTGGGACTACAACTAAAGTAAAAGTAAAAGCAACCTGGACCCTTGAGATAACGTTAACTTGCATGTCAAGAAGCAGGTGAGAAGTCCATGTTTGCCTCATCGCTTGGTGATGGAAGGACGGGCTGGTGGTGTTAGTTTGTGCTGTTCTCAAGGCAACAGTCTGAAGTTCATGCATTCACACGAAGAGCGCTGTTTTTACACTGGAAGACAGTTTTTAGATTTTCTAGGTAAGAAATCTTATAATAGTACAGTCAGTGGGGCTTTGCATGTTAAAGTCCATAATAACAGATTGCATGTCTCAAACAGTAACTTATTTGTATTTCACTGCAGAATAGCGTGCATATTCGCAACTTTCCTTTCTCCTGATCAACAGGTTAAACCTCGTTAGTCAAGTTGTATTCTACTATTAACTAGACAGAAACAAGAACTTCTTATATAATATATAAAACATATAATGCTATTAAATGAATTATACATAGTACTTATATTTCAGAACCATGAAACATAAATACTATATAAAATGCCTTTGGATTTGCTTTATTATTAACTGACATGATATGTAAAATAAAGCAGGGTAAGTAAAAACATGGGTTAGTGTCAAGTTATGAAACAGTAAATGTGTAGTTGACATGATGTGAAGTATCGTCGTTTATGATTATTGTATTTATTTGTTAACATTTAATGTAGCCTTATATTATTATTTATTATATAATATATAATACATATTTTATATTCTTAATCAGGTCTTTACATCCATGAAACTGCGTATGTTTATTTTATTTTACATGGGATATTAACTAGAATGAGTGATTACAGATCTGAAGTGTATTTCTTACTGGAAAAATGTCATTGTAACTAGAAAAAAAAAAAGAAAGATAATACTTTCTATGTGCTGAACATTACCTCTAATAGAACATTTTTCAAATTATGATCAAATAATCCCAAACATGCCTTGTCAACCAAGAAGAGATGCTCAAAGTTTGAATATGGCACACTGATTTCATTGCCTGACATTAGAGTTGATCATGTGGCCTGTCTGATTACAACACAAATATTCTTCCACAGACCCTGTGGATCTTCTTGGCCCTTAAAGAGATTTAGGGCTCACTTTTCATTTTATTAATCTGTTCAGCTCTATCTGTGTGTGTGGGGGCACTGTTATGTAGGCTATTAAGTACAGTAACAGTGAATGATCTATATATAGAATATGTGTTGCTTGCTTTTGGCTGAGCTCACCACAGGCTCGCTGAATGGATGGCGGAGATTTAGACAAGCATTTAATTAACGTATGCTGCAGAACGCACTGCACTCAGGAGATTAGCAGACTCCCTCGGCGACTACGTTTGTGTTCATGCTGGCGGAGGATGCTGACAGATTGCTACGGTTTGTGTGTGTCTCTGGAATTGTTAGTTGCAACAAGCAAAAGTTACATCCACACAAGTGGGTCTGCTACACACAGGACATGACGACATGAGATATGCATTCTTGAAGTTTATAAAGAAACTTCAAGAACGTGTGTGCTTGTCTTTTCAGGGTCACTTTAACATTTTTAGAATATGACTAGATTAGACCCAACGCGCTTGTTTTGATTTTAAAAATAACAAGTATGCACAGCTCTGGATGTGGCAGTGACACAATTTAAGGCCTGTAAACCAAATTTAGTTTAAAAAAATGAAAAATGGAACAGTGTTTTTCTTTTATAAGGGGCTTTTCATTTGAAAGTTCATATGAAAGTTCTTTCCCAGCTATTCATCTTTGCCATGAAGCAGTGTTCTGAATGCTGATTGGCTATTCTGAGAATGATGCTTTGATGCCTGTGGCCGGCAGGGCACAGCAGAGATTGTTGTTGTGTGGTCACCATTGGCGACCAAGGGCTCTGTGAAGGTTGAAACAACTACTACACACCATTCACCCCCCAGACTGGTGTTTACTTATTGTTTAATATGAAAGTAAACAAAAAAGTCAGGTCAAGTGCATTTTTTGGATTAAAGGGGTCATATGATGTTGCCCTCTGTTGCTCAGGGCTTATGAAGCAGGTGAAGAACTGCATTATTTATTCAGATGTTTTGTGGTTCCACTTGAGAGCAGCTGTTTACAGACTTTGTGTAGCCTTTCATCATGCTCAATTAGCACTGAGCTACGGTACATGAATGACAGCATTAATTAGACTATTGTAAGAAGTTACACAGACGCTTAAGGGTATGTTCACTAAAAACGGATATCTTTAGTCACCTCCTTCTCTTCCAGCTTAAATTGATTTATTAACTGTTAATGTTTCTGTAAACAGTTGATAATTGTATATATCTTAGGGATGCACCGAATGTTCGGCAACCGAAATTATTTCGCCGAATAAGTGAAAAGACTGAATAAATTGTACCGAACAATGATATGACGCGATCAAATAGCAACCAGCGAAGAGTGAGAGGCGCGCATAAACTGCAGAACGTTATGTTTTCTAATACACGAGCGCATTGCATGTATTCTGACAGCGCTGCACGAACTCGCGGCGGATCTGCTTGTTAACCAGGGTTCAAAGTCCAAAGCGCAAGAAAAATCTGCGTTGAAACAGTCGTCAGTTGCTCAGTCACATTTTTATGAATGTTTACAAGGCACGTGACAATGCGATACGTACGACGTATTCGTAATGAGACTCATTTATAAATCTGTTGTCAACAAAAAGAAG
>NW_015542376.1:289510-304658 GCF_001515605.1 Sinocyclocheilus anshuiensis | reverse complement strand
AAAGTTGAGAAAAAGCAAGAACTCTTATCAACATTCATAAATGTTAGTATTGTAATTTTACTGTTGTTCTGTGAAATAAAATAAAAAAGTAAGACAATAATAATGATAATAATCATTACAACAGCTCTGTTTTAATACATTTATTGTAACATTCACACATAGTGTTCAAATTAGGATCTGTAATATATTCTAATGTTTTAAAAGAAGTCTCTTCTCAGCAAGCCTGCTTTTAATTGTACAGTAAAAAAAACAAAAAACATGCCTGATTCAAGAACGGGGTCTGATGGCCAAAAATTATTATTTTACTAACTTATTAATTTTAAGTTAAATTGTGCTTTGTTGGTAAAGTGTCTGCTAGAATGTTAAAAATGTTCAGTGTTAAATATTTTTAAATTGTTGTTTTGTAATTTATTTTTTTTCTTTGAAAAGCAAGACAAAACAGTAAAAAGCACATTTTGGCTTTTTAATTTATGCAATGGTGAAATTGTTTTTTTGCAAAATATATGGGTAAAAAAACTCGGTGCCCATTTATTGGTCATTTAGAGCAATGACTGCATTTAGAGCAGTCTCACCAGGGCTCTTCATCAGAAGAATCTCATTACACTTAAAAACACTTGCCAGAGTTCAACTGTATTTAATTAGAAACATTGAATCAATTTATATGCCCTGGTTCTAGATTAATGGTGCTTTTTAAAACTTGCAACTGTTTAATAAGCATCTTATGATTGTGTCAATCAGGGAGAAGAGGAGGAGATGCAGAAGACCTGTTGTGGGATGTGAAGACCCCTGAGCCTGAGCATGGGCCACCACCTGCACTAGAGGAGATAAGCTGTCACCTGAGTGAGCTGCTGGACTCTGAGCTGCTCTCTCAGGCCACTGGAGATGACTGCCGCTCTCCATCTCTGCGTAAGGGTTCAGATCCATTAAACATCCAGCTGAGTTTAAAAGCTTAAAGCTACACTATAGTACCAGTGTAATAAAGTTATTTTAATTTTGTATAAAAGCATTATTCATCCATAGATATACTGCTGTTCAAAAGTTTGGAATCAGTATTCAGCAAGGATGCATTAAATTGGTCATAAGTGACAGTAAATGCTTTTACATTGTTACAACATATTCTATTTCAAATAAATGTGTGTTTTTAACTTTGTTAACTTAACTTTAATGAATCACGGTTTCCACAAAAATATCAACCATCAAAATCAATATGTTAGAATGATTTCTGAAAGATCAGGTGACACTTAAGACTGGCGTAATGGCTGCTGAAAATTCAGCTTGTACTTGTTTAGTACAATTGTACTAATATTTCACAATATTATAATTATTACTGTATTGTTGATCAAGTAAATGCAGCCTTGGTGACCATTAGAGACTTCTTTCAAAAATATTCAAATATCTTCACGACCCCAAACTTTTGAATGGTAGTGTAAGTATCATAAAAATAGTCCATGTGGTCTAAAAGATTCACATTCTCTCGTTTTTAGAGGAAGAACACAAAACAGATGATGGCCGAAGTGTTTTGTTGGAGGATTGGACTGATGATGAGGATGGTACAAGGATCCCAACAATTCACAGGCACAAATTAAACTCTTTCGCACAGAGAGACACAGTGCTAGACATGACCGATGAGGAAACAGAAGACAAGGACACATGTGAAGATGCTCAGAGATTCATGGATCAAACATTATCTGTCACAAAAGAGATGGCATCTATGTTTGAAAGTGTAAAGAGCTGTGATTACAGTGAGATCCCCCAAAATATTCCAATTTCAGGAATCCCAGAGCATTCTGAGCAAAGTGATTGTGAGGAAGTTGAGGAAACCAATTGACAACTTCTTCCAGTCTTACATCGTATCTCTAGGGGAAGTCGTGGCCTAATGGTTAGAGAATCGGTAACCCAAAGGTTGCGGTTTCGAGTCTCGTACCGGCAGGGATTGTGGGTGGGGGGAGTGATTGTACAGCGCTCTCTCCCACCTTCAATACCACGACTGAGGTACCATTGAGCAAGGTACCGAACCCCCAACTGCTCCCCGGGCGCCGCAGCAAAAAAATGGCTGCCCACTGCTCCGGGTGTGTGTTCACGGTGTGTGTGTGTGTTCACTGCTGTGTGTGTGCACTTTGGATGGGATAAATGCAGAGCACTAATTCCGAGTATGGGTCACCATACTTGGCCACACGTCACTTTCACTTAGAAACACTTGTAATCCCATCAGGTTTCCCCATTTGTCCTCAGGGGAACTGATGAATAACTGTGGGATTGAAGCTGAAACATTTCCAGAGCCAGGCATTAGGGCAAAGTCATCTCTTAGCACCCCTAAAACGTACCACATGGTTAGATCAAAAGGGGAGGAGATTAAACCAAAGGTCACACCTCAAACTTCAGCCAGAAGCCCTGTAATAAAAATCAGACTTAGAAAAACACACCAAGATGGTACAAGTGGAGAAAAAGTAGGGCTACACAGTCCTAACCACAATCTGCAGCCTCCAACGCCCACTCCCAGAAAAACAAACCCAGCTTCCTGTGACGATCAGGTTTCCATTCCAGCACAGTGCATTTTCTAAAGCAAGCGTCTCCCCCTCGGAGCGTTCACCACCTCCTACACCTCACCGGTCTTCAGCAATAAAGAACCACAGGACCTCCAAAACCTCTCACACTGATCCAGATGACATCAGGTGAGATAAAAAATAGACACAAATTCATAATGTGATTTAAGACTTTTTGACTTTTTTTTTTTTTGATGCAATAATTTGACCCATAATTTGTTAGAGTTGCCCCTAAATAGAATATTTTTTTAATCAGTATATAATATATACATTTCTCTGCAAAAAATAATATTAAAAAGAATGAATAATATTAAAAGTGAATTAAAACTATATGTACGTATATGAAATATTTATTCCTTAATTTAAATGAAATAAACTTTGAAAATGTAATTTGTTGTACTGCTTTAAGTTTATATTTCCAGAATTTAAAACAACAGAACCATAATGTGATTAGTCCGTACTTTGAATTTAGCATTATTTTTGAACTGATTATTGCTGTATATGTTTTCTTAGGAAAGGACAGCTAAATCACCCCTTACCTGATTTCTCCAAAGTGGAGCCGAGGGTACGTTTCCCGAAAAAGAGTGGATACAAACCTCCTAAAAGCCGTCAGCCTCCTCATGATAGAACTTCACACCTGGATCTTCCTGTAGTGTTCAAGTCCCCTGCTGAGATCGTGAGAGAGGTCCTTTTGAGCAGCTCTGATGGGTCTCCAGGAAGTCTATGGGCTTACATTTCTGCCATAATTCTGCGCGCGAAAGATCATATTTTGAGCGCACAAAAGTGCATTTTGCACGCGCGCGATCTGAGTTTGTGGAGAAAATGTTCGTTTCGCAAAGAAAAAAGTCTTTCGAGCGCACGGAAATCAATTTTGCATTTAAAATACGTTTTTGGATGTGTGCAGACCTTCTCTTTTGCGCGTGCAACGTTTCACTAGCTTGCTCACTAGTGTTGGGTCGTTCTTGAACGATTCATTCATTTTGAACGCAATCAGAATTTAGCAGCCTCGTCTCTGATTGGCTGGAATTATGGCATATTGTAACGCTGGGTTGTGTTGAGCATGCGAGCTGTTGGCATTTAGAGAGCACTGAGGGCGGGCATCAGGTGAGCAAGCCAGTGAAACGTTGCACGCGCAAAAGAGAAGTTCTGCACACATCCAAAAACGTATTTTAAATGCAAAATTGATTTCCGTGCGCTCGAAAGACCTTTTTCTTTGCGAAACGAACATTTTCTCGACAAACTCAGATCGCGCGCGTGCAAAATGCACTTTTGTGCGCTCAAAATATGATCTTTCGCGCGCAGAATTATGGCAGAAATGTAAGCCCATAGAAGTCCCTCCACCAGTGGGACCCACAAGCGTCTGCACTGCACAGTACCAGAGGAGTTCCGCTGCCCCCAGCAGGCCAGCACACTGATGCAGCAGCTACAGGTATGTAAAGAGTGAATCAGGAAGCACTGAAATGTATTATGTGCATGAACATGAAGTGAAATACTAGTATACTATTTACTGCATAGTATACAGTCGGTAAGATTTTTTTTTTAATGTTTTTGAAAGTCTCTTATGCTCACCAAGACTTGTAATATTATTACAATTTAAAATAACTGTCTATTTTATAATAACTGTTTTCTATTTTAATATTTTTTGTAATGTAATTTATTTCTGTGATGTCAAAGTTGAATTTCCAGCAGCCATTGCTCCAGTCTTCAGTGTCACATGATCCTTTAGAAATCATTCTGATATGCCGAGTTGTTCCTGCTTAATAAGTTTGTGGAAACTGTGATAATTTTTTCAGGAATCTTTGATTAATAGAAAGTTCAAAAGAACAGAATTTATTTGAAATAGAAATCTTTTGTAACATGATAAATGTCTTTACTGCAAATGTCTTTATTTTTGATCAATTTAATGCATCTTTGCTAAAAAAAAAAATTTAAAACAAAAAGTAATTTCTTTTAAAAAATCATACTAACCCCAAACATTTGAACAGAGTGTATACTGTGTAAGTAAATCAAATCATATTCAGTATGCAACAATAAACATTTTAAACAGTAATATTCTAAATAGTATACATATTTGCAGTTTTATGTAAAAGTAGTCCGAGATGTTTAAATCCTGGTTGATATTCGTACTGCTTCCTGTTCACATTAGAGAGGGAAGTTTAAGTGAAACTTAAGTGTCCCTTTGCAGTATGCACTGGTTCTTCACTATGTTTTGACCATTTTTTTTTATGTAAAAAGTGTAGCATTACAAACATAATGATACTCAAAATAATGCTGATTTATCCAAGAGGCTAAAAGATGAAGCCATCTGTAATGTTTCTTTATCTATGTCTTTTATTTTTTCCTCTCTCTCTTATTCTCACAGGAAGACTATAACAGGCTGCTTACCAAGTATGCAGAAGCTGAAAATACTATCGACCGACTTCGCCTTGAAGCAAAGGTTGGCTTCACAGACTGTGTTTATGGTTTTATGCTTTTTCCCCTTCATCTGAAGGTTGACGTGAATTCAGTGCCATACTCTCCCTCGTATCAGCAGGCCTGTCTCCTTTCTGCGTGTGCTCTGATGTCGGCGAGAGCTATTTTTAAACTCCTCAGGCTGAGTCAACACAATATAAATGCAGAATCTCTTTTGTGACGCCATAATCACAGCCCTCAGTTTAACAGCACCACCACCGTATTCAAGCACAGACTCATTTTCAAACTGCGGGCTCTCTCTGATTGTGATGTTTTTCCTTACCTCAGACGACACAAACCATTTTAGAGAAACGCTAGCAAACAAATAAACAAACTGAGACAATAAGCGGTGTACATAAAAAAGCATTACTTGTACAAGTCATATTATCTGCATACTTGTATATGAACAACATTTTCTCCACAAACTCAGATCGCGCGCGTGCAAAATGCACTTTTGTGCGCTCAAAATATGATCTTTCGCGCGCAGAATTATGGCAGAAATGTAAGCCCATAGAAGTCCCTCCACCAGTGGGACCCACAAGCGTCTGCACTGCACAGTACCAGAGGAGTTCCGCTGCCCCCAGCAGGCCAGCACACTGATGCAGCAGCTACAGGTATGTAAAGAGTGAATCAGGAAGCACTGAAATGTATTATGTGCATGAACATGAAGTGAAATACTAGTATACTATTTACTGCATAGTATACAGTCGGTAAGATTTTTTTTTTAATGTTTTTGAAAGTCTCTTATGCTCACCAAGACTTGTAATATTATTACAATTTAAAATAACTGTCTATTTTATAATAACTGTTTTCTATTTTAATATTTTTTGTAATGTAATTTATTTCTGTGATGTCAAAGTTGAATTTCCAGCAGCCATTGCTCCAGTCTTCAGTGTCACATGATCCTTTAGAAATCATTCTGATATGCCGAGTTGTTCCTGCTTAATAAGTTTGTGGAAACTGTGATAATTTTTTCAGGAATCTTTGATTAATAGAAAGTTCAAAAGAACAGAATTTATTTGAAATAGAAATCTTTTGTAACATGATAAATGTCTTTACTGCAAATGTCTTTATTTTTGATCAATTTAATGCATCTTTGCTAAAAAAAAAAATTTAAAACAAAAAGTAATTTCTTTTAAAAAATCATACTAACCCCAAACATTTGAACAGAGTGTATACTGTGTAAGTAAATCAAATCATATTCAGTATGCAACAATAAACATTTTAAACAGTAATATTCTAAATAGTATACATATTTGCAGTTTTATGTAAAAGTAGTCCGAGATGTTTAAATCCTGGTTGATATTCGTACTGCTTCCTGTTCACATTAGAGAGGGAAGTTTAAGTGAAACTTAAGTGTCCCTTTGCAGTATGCACTGGTTCTTCACTATGTTTTGACCATTTTTTTTTATGTAAAAAGTGTAGCATTACAAACATAATGATACTCAAAATAATGCTGATTTATCCAAGAGGCTAAAAGATGAAGCCATCTGTAATGTTTCTTTATCTATGTCTTTTATTTTTTCCTCTCTCTCTTATTCTCACAGGAAGACTATAACAGGCTGCTTACCAAGTATGCAGAAGCTGAAAATACTATCGACCGACTTCGCCTTGAAGCAAAGGTTGGCTTTACAGACTGTGTTTATGGTTTTATGCTTTTTCCCCTTCATCTGAAGGTTGACGTGAATTCAGTGCCATACTCTCCCTCGTATCAGCAGGCCTGTCTCCTTTCTGCGTGTGCTCTGATGTCGGCGAGAGCTATTTTTAAACTCCTCAGGCTGAGTCAACACAATATAAATGCAGAATCTCTTTTGTGACGCCATAATCACAGCCCTCAGTTTAACAGCACCACCACCGTATTCAAGCACAGACTCATTTTCAAACTGCGGGCTCTCTCTGATTGTGATGTTTTTCCTTACCTCAGACGACACAAACCATTTTAGAGAAACGCTAGCAAACAAATAAACAAACTGAGACAATAAGCGGTGTACATAAAAAAGCATTACTTGTACAAGTCATATTATCTGCATACTTGTATATGAACACAAATGTACGCAGATAAGTACTTTGTTTTTTACACAGTTAATGCACAAATTAATTATTACATTTCCTTTAAAAGGAATTGAATGCAGTGCATTATATATGAAAAAACATGCAATTATATTTTTAAATTGATTAAATACTTAAATTGATTCACAGCCTAATTGGCATTATCATTATCATTATCATTTGTTTTGATGAAACGAGCTCTGTTTATTTGTCTGATAAGGTCATACATTGCCTCTGTAGAAAACGGCTAATAAACAACAGTGTGAAGTGACAAAGTGACCTGAAACAAATCTAGGCCTGAGCCATCAACAGGATTAAAACAGGATGTGATGTCATGTCTACTTTCACTGTTACATAACTAAATTAAAAGAGCAATGTTGGTAATTATTTAATGTAGCTAATTTTAGGCTATTTCTCTGTGCGGTTTAGCGTCTCCAGCTGCATTTTCTCTAATGCTCATTAAGTTCTTCAGCCACATGCCCTGGCCATCTGCCTCTGCTTTAACAGACACAACAGCTTGAGATAGACCGGGTTCATTCACTTTAATCCCTTATTGACTTAGTTGTGGTTTCTGGGAATAGGTGTGGGTGATAAATTACAAAACTGTAAAAATGGAAATGGCCTTTCCAATCACTTAAAATTCAGACAGAAATATAATATTTGTTTGATGTAGGGTAGGGGTCAAGTCATTTACAAATTATGGGATCCCCTATGTGAAAATTGTAAGCATAGGCTGGTAAGACTGCTAATTGAGATCTGATGATCTGCTTCTGGTATTGGTCCTGTAATAATGATGATTGTGTTGGAAAATGGGTGGTTTTATTCAAAAGACTCTGAGGTCATGTTGAGGTTATGTTCAGTATGATTTAGTGTCTCGGGGACTTATCAAGAGGGTTCAGTCATTCGCCTCCATTAGGTTTCAGACAGCAAGCAAACCCATTACCTCACACCTAAGTCACGAATGTGTGTGTGTGGTAAGGTGCATGGATATCAGCTTATTGACATTCTATTTTCATTGTATTACTCTATCCATTGTCTTATCGGTAAGTCCAGCAGTGGAAAGCACCATTAAATGGCCTGCTTTATGAGCCCTGTTGTACGTGAGTCTCCTCTGTGCTCCTTTGTGGTTCAGCCACTAGTCTGCAGTAAATCTGAGGGTCTGTCACGTGGCAAGACAGGGCTGTATTTCTCTGATGGTCTTAGCATCTACATAATGGGTGGCGACACAGTCTTTATGTTCTTCCCACTATATGTTGGGATTACTTGAGATACTTAAGATCAGATGTCACCAATTATTGTATCATAGTCCAGATCCAAACCTATAGAGATAATATAATAAATATAATATAAACATACATTTTTTTCACATAATGGTAGAGTATACCATGTAACAATAAACATGCATTTAAAGACATTTTATGTAGAGCACAGAGGGGACATTAATTTGTTTACACAGGACACAGGATTGATTTACACGGCATTATGCATAGTGATGGGCCCGTGAATTATTGGCAAAGTAGATTTTCAGACAGATGGTTGCTGATTTCTTTGTCATTTTTGGCCAAAGCAGCACTTTAATCATCAACTCATGATTGTTGTGTATGTGCTGTGTGTTTACAGGTGGGTCTCTGTTCTGAACCCCCAAAACCCAGTACAGCTATCCTGTCAGGTGTTATTCAGGAAGGGTCAAAGGTCATAACCCTCAATTTCCCTCAAGCGCAGAGGGCAGCGTTCAGCGCAGTCTCTGCTCAACTGGCCCAGCAGAGGGATCACTCAGGTACATCATACTGAAACTTAAAACTTGTATTTAAAAATCACACTATTATACTCAAAAAGAAGTGATTTTTTTTTTACGGAAACTGAAATGAAATTTTTTTTTTTTAACTAAAAACTGAAATAGAAAATAAAGTTGAATAATCTATTAATTAATTAATTAATTTAATAATCAACGTAAAAAGTGTGTTGTTTACAAACATTACAAACCGTTTCTTTCAACATACCTTCTGTTTATTCATGTTTATTTTGTGATATTACGAGTAGTAAAGAGGAAGATATGATCAGTTCACGTGCCACTTGAACTAAGGTGTCTACCAGCGATCTGTCATGCCACATTAAAGAGTTCCAAACCACATTTGTTTAAATTTCAAGATGCCTTGTATCAACTTTAAAACAAAAATTTAATTTCAGAACAGTCTTATAATCTCTTCTAAATTTACTTTGCAGTCAAACTGAATAATTGTTAAATCATCTCAAAACTGCTTTGATCACATTGTAGAAAACTCTAGAAAAACACCAACTTGCTCTTCCTCTGTGAACTCGGTCAGCTCAAGGAGGTCTGGATCTCTCACTGCAGACCATCTAACAGAGACTCTGACCAAACAGACTCATAGATTTCAGCTACAGGTAACCAACTTTAAAATAACCTTTTTGATAATTCAGATTAACAGGCATTTTATTTTAACAGCGGTGCTTTAAACCCAAAATCTTTTTTTTGTTGTTTTTGTTCAGGTTGATGCTTTTGAGGCACTTCTAAAGAATGGGAAACTCAAGCCCTGTGAACAGATAAAGGTATGCTGATGCTTTTCTAAAAACATGCTTTTCTAAAAACAAGCATTTTTTAAAGGCATGACGTCAGACTGACTCGGTCTGAATCATCTACGGGGTTTCTCCACACTGGCACAGGGGCAGGAGTCTCTTGAAAGGGCTTATCTAGATGCACGAGGCCAGTATCAGATGCAGCAGCAGCAACAAGGTGGGCTTGAAACCTTTGACCCAGACAGGTAGCCTCTTTTTATGTATATGTATATATACACTACCATTCCAAAATTATTTGAAATTAATACTTTTATTAAGTAAGAATGCATGAATTTGATCAAAAAGTGACAGTAAAGACATTTATAATGTTACAAGAGATTTGTATTTGTAAAAAAATGCTGGTCTTTTGAAATTTCTATTCATGGAAAAATAAAAATATTAACCAGATCAACTCTTTTCAACATATCACCAGCACATGAGAATGATTTCTGAAGGATCATGTGAGACTGAAGTCTGGCTGCTGAAAATTCAGCTTTGCCTCACAGGAATAAATTACAGTTGAAAATATATTAAAATAGAAAACAGGTATTTTAAATTGTAATAATATATTATTTGCACATAGATAAACTTGTCATTGTCTTTTGTTGCTGATGCAAATATTGATGATGCTGTGCTTCCTGTGTTCTTCCTGTGCCACTGGTTTGAAGTACTTATGTTCATACTGTGTGTTTGTGTGTGACACAGGGACCTAGAAGGTCAGATCTTCAGGTCAGGGATGCGATTGGAGGAGCTGAAGGAGTGGCTGGAGCAAGCCGAACAGAACAAACCCATTTCTGAACCTACTTTAAACCCTCTGCCTCCTTCAGATGTGCTTTCTTTGTCCATGCTGGAGATCGAACCTCTGCCTGAGGTGCCTCAGAATTAACCTCCAAACCTCACTAACCTCTGACCTCACAGATATAAATGACAGAAAAGTACTAATTCTCCCCTTCATTCTTTCTCAGAGTCCACTGTCTGCTGCCCATCCTGAGGCTTGTGTTGGCATGGAGGTTAGTTCAATTAGCGGAGAGAGTGATGCAGACAGAGAGGAAGAGGAGATCCTCCCATTTCTTCTTCATCCCCTTTATGACAAACACCAGCGTGTGGAGAAAGACTTCTGTAAGCTCATGGACTGGTGAGTGACCTTTGACCAGCATGTGTGAGAATGAACAGCTTTACATGTCAAGCTCAATCTCTTGTTATTTTCATACCCAGCTATCAGAGTTTGAAAGAGCTCCCTGGGATGCTGGACCCAACTGTGACTTTAAAGAGCCATGACTCGCTGGATTTTGGAGTCTTTGCTCCGCCTGGGAATACAAGCTTAATGAACAGACATCAACATAGGACTGTTAATGAGCAAGAGATGAAAGAATCTGTTCAGCAGTGAGTCCTCAGCCTGTTTCACATCAGCTTTTCAAATTTTTAGAAGCTCAAAGGGGTCAGTAACTTTAGGCAGTAAAGAATAGGTTGAGTGAATATTAGGTATGCTAGCAATATGTCAGAGAAGAGAGGAATATTATCAGAATCAGAAAGAGCTTTATTGCCAGGTATGTTTACACATATGAGGCATTTGTTTTGGTCACAGAAGCTTCCACAGCATGACAGTGACAAGACGACACGGAAAATAAAAAGAATAAAAAATTGGATAAGAAAATAGAAAATAACAATATACAACAAATATTTAAAAAAATACACAATATACAAAAAAGACAATAGATGTTACTTGTGTGTACAGGTATGTTACGTACAAATGCAAGGAAATGTAAATAAGAAGTATGCGTGTTAAATAAATGTATAAATAATGTTGTGTATTACACGTTTATTGCCAAATTAATTGTTCATGAGATGGATTGCCTGAGGGAAGAAACTGTTCTTATGCCTAGCCGTTCTGATGCTCAGTGCTCTGTAGCGCCAACCAGACAGCAACAGTTCAAAGAGGAAGTGGCCTGGGTGTGAGGAATGATTAATGATTTTGCCAGCCCTTTTACTCACTCTGGATGAGTACAGTTCTTGGAGAGTGGGAAGGGTTGGACCAGTGATTCGCTCAGCTTTGTGTGTGCCTGATCTTCTCCAGTAATCTGTAAACAATATTTCATTATTTAAATGAATGTAATAGTTTTAGCTAATGATAATAACACTGTTTAGAAACCACTGTTCCTACTGACATTCTACCAGATTATTGTAATTCTGTGATGAAAAGTTTGTCACAGACACAATAATGATATTTCTGTGTTTGTTATCTAAACATCAGCTGTATGTTGTTACCAGGTTTTGTAAGGTAGTTGAGGGTAACAGCAGTTCAGTCCACTCCACCATTATCAACACCTGTGTTGGCTGTTTGCTCTCTCATTCATCTCTCCATTCTCTTTCTTTAGGCAGGCAGCAGCAGATTGTGTCCCTCCCTCCAGCCCATCTGTCAGGTCACAGGTGTGTGAATCTATGGAAACTCACCCAGAGGCTTTTTGCCACTCCTCGGTGTTGCCAGGGCAACTGGGCAGGGAAAGGAAAGCGGCAGGAAACAGGAAAACTCAAAGCAGTAGCCTGACCAGCCTAGCAGAGAGCACAGAACCCAGAACTATGGGCTTAAATGCTAAGGCCAAGACTGTCAGAGCATCCCCTCTGGTCAGTGACTGTACTTTATTTGTGATGAACAACACTATATATCATATTTGAAGGATTTATTTCTTAATGTGCATGAATAATAGAATTTTAATATTATTTAAGTAGAGCTCTTACGCGTATTTGTAACACTGTAGGATGGGGTCAAGTCTCCAGAGACAGACTGGCTTTATGGGCTCTGAGAGCAGTCAGCTCACTCCTGCTGTACACAGTCCTCTCCAGCAGATGGCAGTGGCGAGGTATGAAGCACCTTCACTGTGTACAGCACTTCGACCTGTAATTTAAAAAATAAAATAAAAACTGAACTATAATGCGTTATTGGTGTTTCTGCTCATAAGTAGGGTTAGGGAATCATCCTGCACTATTTGTGCTATGGACATCCATGATACCTCAAATCTTTTGGTTTATAGAGGAGAGGTGTGTTTTTACTTTTCAAGTATGTCACTTAGATGATAAAATGGGCGAAAAAGTCTCATAAAACAAACAAAAAAGCACTCAAATTTTATTCAGAAAATATGAAAATCTTGTTGACTGTTTTTGCTATCCCAGGAAATGTATAATTTTTATATTTTTCTCTTTCTGATGTTTTCTCCAGTTCCATCAGGCCGTCTGGCCCACACACAAAGAACACAGAAAGACCAGAGTCTGCTCCTCCTTCTAGACAGCCTTTTGCGGTCTCCCCCTCTCATTCACAACCCTCTTCAAATACCCCAGGAGAACACATCAAGTCTAAAGGATGCACAGGTCCTGTTAGGAGGAGAGGTGGGGAGGAAGGGTGTTCTTCTTCCAGCCTTTCTCGCTCAGTATCCCCCATTCATTGGCCCAGTAGCACCCTCCTGCCCTGGCCGAGCAGCCTGACCAGCCAGTCAGAACACCGGAGTGATCAGGGTGGGTGTAGGTTTGACATTTCACACAAAAAGCATGTAAAAAAAATTGTATACAGAAGACACAATAATACTTAGCAAAACCTTATAATAAGATTCAATTTGTAATCAATAGTTCATCCAATCATGAGTTCATGTATCATGAACTAAATAAATAATATTTCACACACTTTACAGCGTTTATTAATCTAATGGTAATTTCTTAATATACAATACTAAAAAATGTCAACATTTCAGGCTTGATAAATTAACATTACTTCATTCATTTTTAATGTTAATTAACAATTAACAATAGTATATAAATTAACATTAACCTAAAATAAGAGCAGCTGTATGTGTGTGTATATATATATATATATATATATATATATATAGTTAACATAAATTAAATGCTTGTGAAGAATGCTTTTAAAAATTCAACCGTGAATCATTTTTACCAAAAAACTCTTTCATAGTATTTCATGTATTTATGGTTACTTGGCATAAAAAAAAGCCAAGGAAGCTGGCATGGCGATAAAACGCCAACCAACCATAAAAATATATATTTTCTTGAATAATGCTGATATGACTTGTATTTATCTTTCCTCATTCTGTTTCTTATCGGGATGAAAAAGCACAGGATGGCCAATATCCACATCCAGCCAACCAGCAGATCCGCTCTCACAGAAGCCCTTCCCTCCATGTGCCGTATCACCACGGTGACCACCTCGAAGCCCAAAGTTCCATTCAGCTAACAAATCACAAGTGAGTTTCTGAAAGGCTGACATGGCCACTGCAGCACAAACAAGCAGAGATTTATGGCTGCTCTTTTGAGCCAGGGCTCTACTGTAAAGGAGTTCTGGGAAAAACTCCAGTGGTATTAAGTGGTCTCTATGAAATCATTTTTTACTTCATGACAGCCAGAGTTCCATCTGGATAATTAGATTTAATTTTCATTCTTTCCTTTCTATGATTCAGCAGGAGTTTGTCTCTCAAATAGACTAGCTGAAGAGTTCGCTGGTATGTATTCAGCTCCTCATCAAGAAACCAGCATTAATCACCATTAGCTATTAATAAAACAGTAACCCTGTGTGTATTTGAAATATTCACCTACCCACATCCTCACACCCACCTCTTCTGGCAGTGCCTGTGTAACGCTCTTTTTGGTCCACACTGGAATGGTTATTTCTAAACCCTGTTTTGATCTTAACTCTAACAGAAGCAAAACATGACTTTTGAAGAGGTCTCTTGGCGTGCTAACTTCAAATTGTTTGTATAGGAAAACATTTGACATGCTCTGTGGTCTTTTATGTTTTTTTTTTTGTTTTTTTTTTAATTTTCCATTTTTAAATCGATCATTGTAATTTATTCCTGTGTTCGCAAATCTGAATTTTCAGTAGCCATTACTGTTTTAAGTGTCACATGATCCTTCAGAAATCATTTGGTGCTCAAGAAATGTTTCTTATTATTATTATCAAAATTGAAAACAGTTGAGCTGCTTAACATTTTTGTGGAAACTGATACTTTTTTCATGATTCTTTGACAGAAATTTAAATAATAAGTAACATTATAAATACCTTTATTGTTACTTGATCGATTTTAATGCATTCTTGTTTGAAAAAGTATACGTATTTATTAAAAAACAATTAATGGTATTGTATTAAGCCATGTTTAAAATACCCTGTTGAGAAGCACATGCACTGTTGTTGTTGTTGTTTTTTAAACCTGTTGTATAAACAACCCATCACATGATGCATGATAAAAAAAAAGCCTCATCAAATTGGAACTGACTTCCAAATAGGCACATTAAAGGGTTAGTTCACCCAAAAATGAAAATTCTGTCATTAATTACTCACCCTCGTGATGTTCCAAACCCATAAGACCTTCGTTCATCATCTTCCATCATATTTTTGTCACTTTGGACGCGCGTTCACGACAGTATCATGATGCGAGCATGTGGTGGCGCTGACCCAGATCTGGTGTAATGACGTCATCACGCCGGATCTGGGTCAGCACCGGCGCCGCCACACGCTCGCGTCATGATACTGT